>NC_086445.1:395184246-395484246 GCF_028390025.1 Pseudophryne corroboree
CCTAAACTGGGCTCTGGTGAGGAGAAGTCAAACGGCTCCAGCAGGGGAAATCCAGCAGCGCGCTGCCGTAGCAGGGTGCCGCAGGACATCATCACACCACGCATTGGATCCACAGGCTCCGGCAGGGGGAAGCCGGGCGGCTCTAACAGGGAAGACTCCTGAGGCATACCGCCGCAGCTGGGCATCTCACAGACGGACACGTCACGCTTCATGAGCTCAGTAGTGGCAGGGAAGATACAGTGGTGATTGGCCACGGCTGTCCTCTGAGGGAAGATATCAACACCCAGGCTGCGGTGAGGTGAGACATAGTTCTCTAAACTGACAATCATCCCTCTGTTGTTAGACACGTTATCATCTGAGTGTCAGTGGATAAGAGGTACTCCCCCTGTATGGTAAACTAAGTCTGTCCATATACAAATCTATTTAAAGCTCCACAGTTTGAATAAAGTATTGGAGCAAGGGGGAACTTTTGCTGCAGCATTTTTTGAACATTAGTTACAATTTATGAAGTTCAAGCGGTGCCTATAAACCAACTCTGTGGATAAAGAATCTAGAATCTGTTGATGCGGGACATTGAGCTGTATTCTAGCCACAAAGTGGAAATAAAAGGAATTTTGAAGTAAAGTCTGCAAATAATAAGTGGCAGCTGGTGATAAACATATTATCATGGACTGACTTGTGCTTCTATTAAATGTTAGTCTTCTCTGTGTAGCAATATTAATTATATTGTTTCAAAAGCTCTTAGCGATATTATGCATATGGTGATGCTAATAGAATTTTTTTAGTTTTTAAAATGAAATAAAAATGTTTAAAATCTTTATGCGCTCTCTCACATAAGTGATTTTTTTTTGGTTTATCTTTGAGAACTAACCACAGATCTTCCGTGGATGTGGGCTTGCTCAAACCCTTCTGTCTCGTCATGTAATCCCAGACAGACTTGATGTTGTTGCTTAAAATCAGGGCTCTCAACATCATAGGGTCTGTATGGGATTACATAAAGATACAGAAGGATTTGAGCAAGCCCACATCCACAGAAAATCTGTGGTTAGTTCTCCATGATGTTTGGAACAACTTTTCTGCCCAGTTCCTTCAAAAACTGTGCAAGTGTACCTAGAGGAATTGATGCTGTTTTGAAGGCAAAGAGCGGTGACACCAAATATATTGATTTGATTTAATTTCTCTTTGGTCCATTCACTTTACATTTTGTTAATTGATAAAAATAATAAGAATTTACTTACCGATAATTCTATTTCTCGTAGTCCGTAGTGGATGCTGGGGACTCCGTAAGGACCATGGGGAATAGCGGCTCCGCAGGAGACTGAGCACAAAAGTAAAGCTTTAGAACTACCTGGTGTGCACTGGCTCCTCCCCCTATGACCCTCCTCCAAGCCTCAGTTAGGATACTGTGCCCGGACGAGGGTACACAATAAGGAAGGATTTTGAATCCCGGGTAAGACTCATACCAGCCACACCAATCACACCGTACAACTCGTGATCTAAACCCAGTTAACAGCATGATAACAGAGGAGCCTCTAGAAAAGATGGCTCACTACAGCAATAACCCGATTTTTTGGTAACAATAACTATGTACCAGTATTGCAGACAATCCGCACTTGGGATGGGCGCCCAGCATCCACTACGGACTACGAGAAATAGAATTATCGGTAAGTAAATTCTTATTTTCTCTAACGTCCTAAGTGGATGCTGGGGACTCCGTAAGGACCATGGGGATTATACCAAAGCTCCCAAACGGGCGGGAGAGTGCGGATGACTCTGCAGCACCAATGAGAGAACTCCAGGTCCTCCTCAGCCAGGGTATCAATTTTGTAGAATTTTACAAACGTATTTGCTCCTGACCAAGTAGCTGCTCGGCAAAGTTGTAAAGCCGAGACCCCTCGGGCAGCCGCCCAAGATGAGTCCATCTTCCTTGTGGAGTGGGCATTTACAGATTTTTGGCTGTGGCAGGCCTGCCACAGAATGTGCAAGCTGAATTGTACTACAAATCCAACGAGCAATAGTCTGCTTAGAAGCAGGAGCACCCAGCTTGTTGGGTGCATACAGGATAAACAGCGAGTCAGATTTTCTGACTCCAGCCGTCCTGGAAACATATATTTTCAGGGCCCTGACAACGTCTAGCAACTTGGAGTCCTCCAAGTCCCTAGTAGCCGCAGGCACCACAATAGGTTGGTTCAGGTGAAACGTTGAAACCACCTTAGGGAGAAACTGAGGACGAGTCCTCAATTCCGCCCTGTCCGAATGGAAAATCAGATAAGGGCTTTTACAGGATAAAGCCGCCAATTCTGACACGCGCCTGGCCCAGGCCAGGGCCAACAGCATGACCACTTTCCATGTGAGATATTTTAACTCCACAGATTTAAGTGGTTCAAACCAATGTGACTTTTGGAACCCAAAAACTACATTGAGATCCCAAGGTGCCCCTGGAGGCACAAAAGGAGGCTGTATATGCAGTACCCCTTTTACAACGTCTGAACTTCAGGGACTGAAGCTAGTTCTTTTTGGAAGAAAATTGACAGGGCCGAAATTTGAACCTTAATGGACCCCAATTTCAGGCCCATAGACACTCCTGTTTGCAGGAAATGTAGGAATCGACCCAGTTGAATTTCCTCCGTCGGGCCTTACTGGCCTCACACCACGCAACATATTTTCGCCAAATGCGGTGATAATGTTTTGCGGTTACATCCTTCCTGGCTTTGATCAGGATAGGGATGACTTCATCCGGAATGCCTTTTTTCCTTCAGGATCCGGCGTTCAACCGCCATGCCGTCAAACGCAGCCGCGGTAAGTCTTGGAACAGACAGGGTCCTTGCTGGAGCAGGTCCCTTCTTAGAGGTAGAGGCCACGGATCCTCCGTGAGCATCTCTTGAAGTTCCGGTTACCAAGTCCTTCTTGGCCAATCCGGAGCCACGAATATAGTGCTTACTCCTCTCCATCTTATCAATCTCAGTACCTTGGGTATGAGAGGCAGATGAGGGAACACATACACTGACTGGTACACCCACGGTGTTACCAGAGCGTCTACAGCTATTGCCTGAGGGTCCCTTGACCTGGCGCAATACCTGTCGAGTTTTTCCCAACGGTTTATAATCATGTGGAAGACTTCTGGGTGAAGTCCCCACTCTCCCGGGTGGAGGTCGTGTCTACTGAGGAAGTCTGCTTCCCAGTTGTCCACTCCCGGAATTGCTGACAGTGCTATCACATGATTTTCCGCCCAGCGAAGAATCCTTGCAGCTTCTGCCATTGCCCTCCTGCTTCTTGTGCCACCCTGTCTGTTTACGTGGGTGACTGCCGTGATGTTGTCCGACTGGATCAACACCGGCTGACCTTGAAGCAGAGGTCTTGCTAAGCTTAGAGCATTGTAAATGGCCCTTAGCTTCAGGATATTTATGTGAAGTGATGTCTCCAGGCTTGACCATAAGCCCTGGAAATTCCTTCCCTGTGTGACTGCTCCCCAGCCTCGCAGGCTGGCATCCGTGGTCACCAGGACCCAGTCCTGAATGCCGAATCTGCGGCCCTCTAGAAGATGAGCACTCTGCAACCAACACAGGAGGGACACCCTTGTTCTTGGTGACAGGGTTATCCGCTGATGCATCTGAAGATGCGACCCGGACCATTTGTCCAGCAGGTCCCACTGGAAAGTTCTTGCGTGGAATCTGCCGAATGGGACTGCTTCGTAGGAAGCCACCATTTTACCCAGAACCCTTGTGCATTGATGCACTGAGACTTGGCTCGGTTTTAGGAGGTTCCTGACTAGCTCGGATAACTGCCTGGCTTTCTCCTCCGGGAGAAACACCTTTTTCTGGACTGTGTCCAGGATCATCCCTAGGAAACGAAGACGAGTCGTCGGAATCAGCTGCGATTTTGGAATATTGAGAATCCAATCGTGCTGCCGCAACACTACCTGAGATAGTGCTACACCGACCTCCAACTGTTCCCTGGATCTTACCCTTATCAGGGAATCGTCCAAGTAAGGGATAACTAAAATTCCCTTCCTTCGAAGGAATATCATAATTTCGGCCATTACCTTGGTAAAGACCCGGGGTGCCGTGGACCATCCATACGGCAGCGTCTGAACTGATAGTGACAGTTCTGTACCATAAACCTGAGGTACCCTTGGTGAGAAGGGTAAATTTGGACATGAAGGTAAGCATCCTTGATGTCCCGAGACATCATGTAGTCCCCTTCTTCCAGGTTCGCAATCACTGCTCTGAGTGACTCAATCTTGAATTTGAACCTCTGTATGTAAGTGTTCAAAGATTTTAGATTTAGAATCGGTCTCACCGAGCCGTCCGGCTTCGGTACCACCACAGTGTGGAATAATACCCCGTTCCCTGTTGCAGGAGGGGTACCTTGATTATCACCTGCTGGGAATACAGCTTGTGAATGGCTTCCAAAACTGTCTCCCTGTCAGAAGGAGACATCGGTAAAGCCGACTTTAGGAAACGGCGAGGGGGAGACGTCTCGAATTCCAATTTGTACCCCTGAGATATCACCTGAAGGATCCAGGGGTCTACTTGCGAGTGAGCCCACTGCGCGCTGAAATTCATTGAGACGGGCCCCCCACCGTGCCTGATTCTGCTTGTAAAGCCCCAGCGTCATACTGAGGGCTTGGCAGAGGCGGGAGAGGGTTTCTGTTCCTGGGAACTGGCTGATTTCTGCAGCCTTTTTCCTCTCCCTCTGTCACGGGGCAGAAATGAGGAACCTTTTGCCCGCTTGTCCACGAAAAGACTGCGCCTGATAATACGGCGTCTTCTCATGTTGAGAGGCGACCTGGGGTACAAACGTGGATTTCCCAGCTGTTGCCGTGGCCACCAGGTCTGAAAGACCGACCCCAAATAACTCCTCCCCTTAATAAGGCAATACTTCCAAATGCCGTTTGAAATCCGCATCACCTGACCACTGTCGTGTCCATAACCCTCTACTGGTAGAAATGGACAACGCACTTAGACTTGATGCCAGTCGGCAAATATTCCGCTGTGCATCACGCATATATAGAAATGCATCTTTTAAATGCTCTATAGGCAAAAATATACTGTCCCTATCTAGGGTATCAATATTTTCAGTCAGGGAATCCGACCACGCCAACCCAGCACTGCACATCCAGGCTGAGGCGATTGCTGGTCGCAGTATAACACCAGTATGTGTGTAAATACATTTTAGGATACCCTCTTGCTTTCTATCAGCAGGATCCTTAAGGGCGGCCATCTCAGGAGAGGGTAGAGCCCTTACAAGCGTGTGAGCGCTTTATCCACCCTAGGGGGTGTTTCCCAACGCACCCTAACCTCTGGCGGGAAAGGATATAATGCCAATAACATTTTAGAAATTATCAGTTGTTATCGGGGGAAACCCACGCATCATCACACACCTCATTTAATTTCTCAGATTCAGGAAAACTACAGGTAGTTTTTCCTCACCGAACATAATACCCCTTTTTGGTGGTACTCGTATTATCAGAAATGTGTAAAACATTTTTCATTGCCTCCATCATGTAACGTGTGGCCCTACTGGAAGTCACATTTGTCTCTTCACCGTCGACACTGGAGTCAGTATCCGTGTCGGCGTCTATATCTGCCATCTGAGGTAACGGGCGCTTTAGAGCCCCTGACGGCCTATGAGACGTCTGGACAGGCACAAGCTGAGTAGCCGGCTGTCTCATGTCAACCACTGTCTTTTATACAGAGCTGACACTGTCACGTAATTCCTTCCAACAGTTCATCCACTCAGGTGTCGACCCCCTAGGGGGTGACATCACTATTACAGGCAATCTGCTCAGTCTCCACATCATTTTTCTCCTCATACATGTCGACACAAACGTACCGACATACAGCACACACACGGGGAATGCTCTGATAGAGGACAGGACCCCACTAGCCCTTTGGGGAGACAGAGGGAGAGTTTGCCAGCACACACCAGAGCGCTATATATATATACAGGGATAACCTTATATAAAAGTGTTTTTCCCCTTATAGCTGCTGTATCTTTAATACTGCGCGTAATTAGTGCCCCCCTCTCTTTTTTAACCCTTTCTGTAGTGTAGTGACTGCAGGGGAGAGCCAGGGAGCTTCCCTCCAACGGAGCTGTGAGGGAAAGTGGCGCCAGTGTGCTGAGGAGATAGGCTCCGCCCCCTTCTCGGCGGCCTTATCTCCCGTTTTTCTATGTATTCTGGCAGGGGTTAAATGCATCCATATAGCCCAGGAGCTATATGTGATGCATTTTTTGCCATCCAAGGTGTTTTTATTGCGTCTCAGGGCGCCCCCCCCCAGCGCCCTGCACCCTCAGTGACCGGAGTGTGAAGTGTGCTGAGAGCAATGGCGCACAGCTGCAGTGCTGTGCGCTACCTTGTTGAAGACAGGACGTCTTCTGCCGCCGATTTTCCGGACCTCTTCTGTCTTCTGGCTCTGTAAGGGGGCCGGCGGCGCGGCTCTGGGACCCATCCATGGCTGGGCCTGTGATCGTCCCTCTGGAGCTAATGTCCAGTAGCCTAAGAAGCCCAATCCACTCTGCACGCAGGTGAGTTCGCTTCTTCTCCCCTTAGTCCCTCGATGCAGTGAGCCTGTTGCCAGCAGGTCTCACTGAAAATAAAAAACCTAAAACTAAACTTTTTCACTAAGCAGCTCAGGAGAGCCACCTAGTGTGCACCCTTCTCGTTCGGGCACAGAAATCTAACAGAGGCTTGGAGGAGGGTCATAGGGGGAGGAGCCAGTGCACACCAGGTAGTTCTAAAGCTGTACTTTTGTGCCCAGTCTCCTGCGGAGCCGCTATTCCCCATGGTCCTTACGGAGTCCCCAGCATCCACTTAGGACGTTAGAGAAAAAACTATTTACACTTCTATTTTTGAAAGCATCCTTACTTTGCAGCATTTTTTCCACAGCTGCCTAAAGCTTTTGTAGTATTACTCGTACGTCTGTGTGCGCGCGTCTATCCATATCCTCTGTGATTTCTATTTAAACAACGTGTTCACATACTGTGTTGCACCCCAAATCTATATATTTATCTCTCTATCTATATTAGGGGTGGGGAATGTCCGGCCCACGGGCCTTATAAGGCCCGCACAGCCTCTTCACCCGGCCCGCAGCTGCCTAACCTAGGAGGGAGATGTCGGGCACCCGCTGAGATCATGTTACCAGCGGGCGCCCGGCTTCTTCCTCTCAGCAGCAGCCTGTGGCAGGAGCTCACTCCTGAACTCCTGCTTCCGGCTCAGGCAGTGTACGGCTGTGCGCTATGGGAGAAACACCATGACATCTCTCCCATAGTTCAGAGAAGTGGGCGACCACACGGAGGGCAGCGTGGTCCGGAAGCAGGAGCGGGGCTGGCAAGTATTGCGTTTGGGCAGGCTAATTTTGAAGTTGATCATTTTTGTATGGCCGCCGAAGGATTTTATAAATATCAAAATGACCCTTGGTAGAAAAAAGGTTCCACACCCCTGATCTATATAGAGTCTCAATCACAGTTCGGTTGCACCTGGAAACACTTCACAAGTGTCAATGTATAAGCACAGAAATCATCTGTCAACATAGGTATCCGCAATGCAACTCCCTTGCATTTTATGGTGTAGCCCAATAGACTCCTAACCACATAATTGGTGTGGTCGCATGGGATGTGACTGCAGCTAGACAGTCGCATCCCAAGCGAACCTTCCCTCCTGCTGTGTGCCACAGTTCTTTAAATGAAATCAGTTCTGCACAATGCAGAGCTTACTTCCTGCTCTGGTCAAATCCCCCCCTGTAGTTGGCCTCAGACCGCCAACATATGCCGTTTTTGCACCTCAGAATGCTGATCAAATGGTATTCTGGAGCACATGAGCAATGCAGTAAACTGAAAATTAAGTACAAAGAGGAGAACTCTAAGCACTATCTGCCAATCTGTGCGCAGAGTACAGAGATCAGCTTGGGGAACAGTTCCCCAGCGCTTGTATTACAGGGTGGGGAAGACCTATGGTCACTGGGATGGGGTGTTCAATGCCACCATCAACACTTATACCAGCCCAATGAGACGTGCAGATATTCCTCCTGAGCATGGCCTCCAAAGTGAACGAATGAACATCTGTGTGTCTAAACACTTAAGCGATGTGCCCACAATCCCATAACACAATCTCTGAGCATCCATTCAGCCACCTCCCTATCGCTGCACAGGAAAACCCAGAACTTACCCAAGACCGTTCTGATAGCGTGCGTCTTTGGACACTGTGTAACGCGTGAGCAGTAGGAGTTTAGCGCTTGTGTAGTAGCAAAACATTGCTCAACTACTGTAAGTGATCATCAGCACTGAGTGCCGCTCTTAACCAGGCCCATTAAGTTTTGCTTAATATAGCTTCGTCTACACTCTTTATATATCGAAACATACAAACAATCCTTTTCAGTAGGCGAACATAAGCATAAAAATGATTTACCTATATCAGGGTTAAAGATTTCTTCAACCACCAGCTGGAAAAATTCTTTGGAAACTCCTCCTTCATCTACTCCTTGCTCCCCCTCAAACTCCACATACAGCTGCTTCTTCAGGTCTGCAGGGTTTTCCATAGCAATCATTTCTAGCTGGAGAGGAAACAAGCATTTTACCACCACAGCTGCATCTACACTTATCAGTTTCTACTTTCATTCTTCAGAACTAATTGGGCTCCATTGTTGATGGAATATTTAAATTTACCCTCCAATGGCAATATATCTGTACACTGCAGTTTTTTATTCAATACAAGTGAAAAGCTTGTTGAATGGGAAAAAAAAGACAGCGGGATCTACCAGTGCTGCGTCCTCTGACAAGCAGCGCAGAAACATTTCTATCAAACCTAGTTATGTCTAAAATAATACCTTTAAAATACATTAACGTAATGAAATCCCACGTCACTAGCTGAGGAACATGTACAAGCAAACGGGAAAGCCTGCTGGCAGAGGTTATTATGTATAATTGGGTATGGACAAATTAAGAAGACATGAAATACATCTCCACTGAGTTATGACAGCGTGGCTTCCGGTGCGCCCTGATGGTTGATATAAGCATTCTTCATAAAAATCTGCTGTCATCTACCAGGATGCTGAAGATGAAACGAGAGTGGACATTTCAGCAAGACAATGATCCCAAACACACAGCCAAGGACACTCAACAGGTTTCAGAGAAAGAAAATAAAGCTGCGAGAACTGCCCAGCCATGCACCAGAGTTGAATCCAATTGAAAATCTCTGGAAAGAAAATCAGAGTTCATAGAAGTGGCCCATGGAACCTTCAAGATTTGAAAACCATTTGCGTGGAAGAATGGGCCAAAATCACACCTGAGCAATGCATGCGACTAGTTTCTCCAAACAGGAGGCGTCTTAAAGTTGTCATTTCCAACAAAGGCTTTTGTAAAAAAGTATTAAACACATTTCAGTATGCGTGTTCAATACTTTTTCCCTGTGCCATTTCACACTGGTCCCAACAAGCAACACTTAGAGGTGGAGAAGATATGTATATTCATTTTATATACACACATATATATATATATATATATATATATATATATATATATATATATATATAATTAATTTGATATAAAGAAGGCACTCACCAGACTTATAATGAATTACAAAAAAAATAAGAATTTACTTACCGATAATTCTATTTCTCATAGTCCGTAGTGGATGCTGGGGACTCCGTCAGGACCATGGGGAATAGCGGCTCCGCAGGAGAGAGGCACAAAAAGTAAGCTTTTAGGATCACATGGTGTGTACTGGCTCCTCCCCCTATGACCCTCCTCCAAGCCTCAGTTAGGTACTGTGCCCGGACGAGCGTACACAATAAGGAAGGATCTTGAATCCCGGGTAAGACTCATACCAGCCACACCAATCACACCGTACAACTTGTGATTTGAACCCAGTTAACAGTATGATAACAACGAAGAAGCCTCTGAAAAGATGGCTCACAACAATAATAACCCGATTTTTGTAACAATAACTATGTACAAGTATTGCAGACAATCCGCACTTGGGATGGGCGCCCAGCATCCACTACGGACTATGAGAAATAGAATTATCGGTAAGTAAATTCTTATTTTCTCTAACGTCCTAGTGGATGCTGGGGACTCCGTCAGGACCATGGGGATTATACCAAAGCTCCCAAACGGGCGGGAGAGTGCGGATGACTCTGCAGCACCGAATGAGAGAACTCCAGGTCCTCCTTAGCCAGAGTATCAAATTTGTAAAATTTTACAAACGTGTTCACCCCTGACCACGTAGCTGCTCGGCAAAGTTGTAATGCCGAAACCCCTCGGGCAGCCGCCCAAGATGAGCCCACCTTCATTGTGGAGTGGGCATTTACAGATTTAGGCTGTGGCAGGCCTGCCACAGAATGTGCAAGTTGGATTGTGCTACAGATCCAACGAGCAATCGTCTGCTTAGACGCAGGAGCACCCATCTTGTTGGGTGCATACAGGATAAACAGCGAGTCAGATTTTCTGACTCCAGCCATCCTTGAAATATATATTTTCAATGCTCTGACAACGTCCAGCAACTTGGAGTCCTCCAAGTCGCTAGTAGCCGCAGGCACCACAATAGGCTGGTTCAAGTGAAAAGCCGAAACCACCTTAGGCAGAAACCGGGGACGCGTCCGCAGTTCTGCCCTGTCCGAATGGAAAATCAGATATGGGCTTTTGTACGATAAAGCCGCCAACTCTGACACTCTCCTGGCTGAAGCCAGGGCCAGTAGCATGGTTACTTTCCATGCAAGATACTTCAAATCTACCGATTTGAGCGGCTCAAACCAATGGGATTTGAGAAAATCCAAAACTACGTTGAGATCCCACGGTGCCACTGGAGGCACAATCGGGGGCTGTATATGTAGTACACCTTTGACAAAGGTTTGTACTTCAGGCACTGAAGCCAATTCTTTCTGGAAGAAAATCGATAAGGCCGAAATTTGAACCTTAATAGACCCCAATTTGAGGCCCATAGACAATCCTGCCTGCAGGAAATGTAGGAATCGACCCAATTGAAATTCCTCCGTTGGGGCCTTCTTGGCCTCACACCACGCAACATATTTTCTCCAAATGCGGTGATAATGTTGTGCGGTCACTTCCTTCCTGGCTTTAATCAAGGTAGGAATAACTTCCTCTGGAATGCCCTTTTCTTTTAGAATCCGGCGTTCAACCGCCATGCCGTCAAACGCAGTCGCGGTAAGTCTTGGAACATACAAGGTCCTTGCTGAAGCAGATCCCTTCTTAACGGTAGAGGCCACGGCTCTTCCGTGAGCATCTCTTGAAGTTCCGGTTACCAAGTCCTTCTCGGCCAATCCGGAGCCACGAGTATTGTTCTTACTCCCCGTAGCCGTATAATTCTCAGTACCTTTGGTATGAGAGGCAGAGGAGGAAACACATACACGGACTGGTACACCCACGGTGTTACCAGAGCGTCCACAGCTATTGCCTGAGGGTCACTTGACCTGGCGCAATATCTGTCCAGTTTCTTGCCGAGGCGGGACGCCATCATGTCCACCTTTGGTTTTTCCCAACGGTTCACAATCATGTGGAAGACTTCTGGATGAAGTCCCCACTCTCCCGGGTGGAGGTCGTGTCTGCTGAGGAAGTCTGCTTCCCAGTTGTCCACTCCCGGAATGAACACTGCTGACAGTGCTATGACATGATTTTCCGCCCAGCGAAGAATCCTTGCAGCTTCTTTCATTGCTCTTCTGCTTCTCGTGCCGCCCTGTCTGTTTACGTGGGCGACTGCCGTGATGTTGTCCGACTGGATCAACACCGGCTGACCCTGAAGCAGCGGTTTTGCCAGGCTTAGAGCATTGTAAATCGCTCTTAGCTCCAGTATATTTATGTGAAGAGACGTCTCCAGGTTTGACCACACGCCCTGGAAGTTTCTTCCCTGTGTGACTGCTCCCCAGCCTCGTAGGCTGGCATCCGTAGTCACCAGGACCCAGTCCTGTATGCCGAATCTGCGGCCCTCCAACAGATGGGCACTCTGCAACCACCACAGAAGAGACACCCCTGTTCTTGGTGACAGTGTTATCCGCTGATGCATGTGCAGATGCGATCCGGACCATTTGTCCAGCAGATCCCACTGAAATATTCGTGCGTGGAATCTGCCGAATGGAATTGCTTCGTAAGAAGCCACCATCTCTCCCAGGACTCTTGTGCATTGATGTACTGACACATTTCCTGGTTTTAGGAGGTTCCTGACAAGTTCGGATAACTCCCTTGCTTTCTCCTCTGGGAGAAACCCCTTTTTCTGAACAGTGTCCAGAATCATTCCCAGGAACAGCAGACGAGTCGTCGGGGTCAATTGAGATTTTGGAAGATTCAGAATCCACCCGTGTTGTTGAAGCACTACTTGGGTTAGTGCTACTCCGACTTCCAGCTGTTCTCTGGACCTTGCCCTTATCAGGAGATCGTCCAAGTAAGGGATAATTAATACGCCTTTTCTTCGTAGAAGAACCATCATTTCGGCCATTACCTTGGTAAAGACCCGAGGTGCCGTGGACAAACCAAACGGCAGCGTTTGAAACTGATAATGACAGTTTTGTATCACGAACCTGAGATACCCTTGGTGTGAAGGGTAAATTGGGACATGCAGATAAGCATCTTTTATGTCCAGGGACACCATGAAGTCCCCTTCTTCCAGATTCGCTATCACTGCTCTGAGTGACTCCATCTTGAACTTGAATTTCTGTATGTACAGGTTCAAGGATTTCAGATTTAGAATAGGTCTTACCGAACCGTCCGGCTTCGGTACCACAAATAGTGTGGAATAATACCCCTTTCCCTGTTGTAGGAGGGGTACCTTGACTATCACCTGCTGAGAATACAGCTTGTGAATGGCTTCCAATACCGTCGCCCTTTCTGAGGGAGACGTTGGTAAAGCAGACTTTAGGAACCGGCGAGGGGGAGACTTTTCGAATTCCAACTTGTAACCCTAAGATACTACCTGCAGGATCCAAGGGACCACCTGTGAGCGCGCCCACTGTGTGCTGAAAATCTTTAGTCGACTCCCCACCGCCCCTGAGTCCGCTTGCACAGCCCCAGCGTCATGCTGAGGGCTTTGTAGAAGCCGGGGAGGGCTTCTGTTCGTGGGAAGTAGTTGCTTGCCGCAACCTCTTACCCCTTCCTTTGCCTCTGGGCAAATATGACTGTCCTTTTGCCCGCTTGTTCTTATAGGAACGAAAGGACTGCGGCTGAAAAGACGGTGTCTTTTTCTGTTGGGAGGTGACCTGAGGTAAAAAAAGTGGATTTTCCGGCTGTTGCCGTGGCCACCAGATCCGATAGACCGACCCCAAATAATTCCTCTCCTTTATTCGGCAATACTTCCATATGCCGTTTGGAATCCGCATCACCTGACCACTGTCGCGTCCATAAACTTCTTCTGGCAGATATGGACATCGCACTTACTCTCGATGCCAGAGTGCAAATATCCCTCTGAGCATCTCGCATATAAAGAAAAGCATCCTTTAATTGCTCTATAGTCAATAAAATACTGTCCCTATCCAGGGTATCAATATTTTCAGTCAGGGAATCCGACCACACCACCCCAGCACTGCACATCCAGGCTGAGGCTATTGCTGGTCGCAGTATAACACCAGTATGTGTGTATATACTCTTCAGGGTAGTTTCCAGCCTCCTATCAGCTGGATCCTTGAGGGCGGCCGTATCAGGAGACGGTAACGCCACTTGTTTTGATAAGCGTGTGAGCGCCTTATCCACCCTAGGGGGTGTTTCCCAGCGCGCCCTAACCTCTGGTGGGAAAGGGTATAATGCCAATAACTTCTTTGAAATTAGCAGTTTTCTATCGGGGTTAACCCACGCTTCATCACACACGTCATTCAATTCCTCTGATTCTGGAAAAGCTACAGGTAGTTTTTTCACACCCCACATAATACCCCCTTTTGAGGTACCTGCAGTATCAGAGATATGCAAAGCCTCCTTCATTGCCGTGATCATATAACGTGTGGCCCTATTGGAAAATACGTTTATTTCTTCACCGTCGACACTAGATTCATCTGTGTCGGTACCTGTCTGAGGTAAGGGACGTTTTACAGCCCCTGACGGTGCCTGAGACGCCTGGACAGGTACTAACTGGTTTTCCGGCCGTCTCATGTCGTCAACTGACTTTTGCAGCGTGCTAACATTATCACGTAATTCCATAATTAAAGCCATCCATTCCGGTGTCGACTCCCTAGGGGGTGACATCACCATTACCGGCAATTGCTCCGCCTCCACACCAACATCGTCCTCATACATGTCGACACACACGTACCGACACACAGCAGACACACAGGGAATGCTCTTATCGAAGACAGGACCCCACTAGCCCTTTGGGGAGACAGAGGGAGAGTTTGCCAGCACACACCCAAGCGCTATAAAAATGTATATAAACAACCCTAAAAGGTGTTGTTTCTGTTATATGCGCTTAATATATAAAAATATCGCCAAAATATGCCCCCCTTCTCTGTTTTACCCTGTTTCTGTAGTGCAGTGCAGGGGAGAGTCCTGGGAGCCTTCCTCACAGCGGAGCTGAGCAGGAAAATGGCGCTGTGTGCTGAGGAGAATAGGCCCCGCCCCCTAAAACGGCGGGCTTTTCTCCCGGAGTTTGCGATATATGGCAGGGGTTAAATACATCCATATAGCCTCAAGGGCTATATGTGATGTATTTTAGCCATAGAAAAAGGTATTATACATTGCTGCCCAGGGCGCCCCCCCCAGCGCCCTGCACCCTCAGTGACCGCTGGTGTGAAGTGTGCCGACAACAATGGCGCACAGCTGCAGTGCTGTGCGCTACCTTATGAAGACTGAAAGTCTTCTGCCGCCTGTTTCCGGACCTCTGGACCTCTTCAACTTCGGCATCTGCAAGGGGGGTCGGCGGCACGGCTCCGGGACCGGACTCCATGGCTGGGCCTGTGTTCGATCCCTCTGGAGCTAATGGTGTCCAGTAGCCTAAGAAGCAAATCCATCCTGCACGCAGGTGAGTTTACTTCTCTCCCCTAAGTCCCTCGTAGCAGTGAGCCTGTTGCCAGCAGGACTCACTGAAAATAAGAAACCTAAAAAAACTTTTTCTAAGCAGCTCTTTATGAGAGCCACCTAGATTGCACCCTGCTCGGACGGGCACAAAAACCTAACTGAGGCTTGGAGGAGGGTCATAGGGGGAGGAGCCAGTACACACCATGTGATCCTAAAAGCTTACTTTTTGTGCCCTGTCTCCTGCGGAGCCGCTATTCCCCATGGTCCTGACGGAGTCCCCAGCATCCACTAGGACGTTAGAGAAAGTCTATTTATCAAACCTCACATCAGCAGCTTAATCATGGTTGGTCGACGTTTCGGTCCCAAACCGTACCTTTTTCCAGACCAGAATGTACAATCGTCAGAATCCCAAACGTGATTCTGACGATTGTACATTCTGGTCTGGAAAAAGGTCCGGTGATTCTGACGATTGTACATTCTGGTCGTACCTGGAAAAAGGTACGGTTTGGGACCGAAACGTCGACCAACCATGATTAAGCTGCTGATGTGAGGTTTGATAAATGGACTTTTTTTGTAATTCACTATAAGTCTGGTGAGTGCCTTCTTTATATCAAATTAACTATATATATATATATATATATATATATATATATATATATATATATATATATATATATATAATATAAGATTTTACTTACCGATAAATCTATTTCTCGTAGTCCGTAGTGGATGCTGGGGACTCCGTCAGGACCATGGGGATTAGCGGCTCCGCAGGAGACAGGGCACAAAAATAAAGCTTTAGGATCAGGTGGTGTGCACTGGCTCCTCCCCCTATGACCCTCCTCCAAGCCTCAGTTAGGATACTGTGCCCGGACGAGCGTACACAATAAGGAAGGATTTTGAATCCCGGGTAAGACTCATACCAGCCACACCAATCACACCGTACAACTTGTGATCTGAACCCAGTTAACAGTATGACAACGTAGGAGCCTCTGAACAGACGGCTCACAACAAGAACAACCCGATTTTTTTGTAACAATAACTATGTACAAGTATTGCAGACAATCCGCACTTGGGATGGGCGCCCAGCATCCACTACGGACTACGAGAAATAGATTTATCGGTAAGTAAAATCTTATTTTCTCTAACGTCCTAGTGGATGCTGGGGACTCCGTCAGGACCATGGGAATTATACCAAAGCTCCCAAACGGGCGGGAGAGTGCGGATGACTCTGCAGCACCGAATGAGAGAACTCCAGGTCCTCTTTAGCCAGGGTATCAAATTTGTAGAATTTTACAAACGTGTTCTCCCCCGACCACGTAGCTGCTCGGCAGAGTTGTAATGCCGAGACCCCTCGGGTAGCCGCCCAGGATGAGCCCACCTTCCTTGTGGAATGGGCCTTGACAGATTTAGGCTGTGGCAGGCCTGCCACAGAATGTGCAAGTTGAATTGTGCTACAAATCCAACGAGCAATCGTCTGCTTAGAAGCAGGAGCACCCAGCTTGTTGGGTGCATACAGTATAAACAGCGAGTCAGATTTTCTGACTCCAGCCGTCCTTGAAATATATATTTTCAATGCCCTGACAACGTCCAGCAACTTGGAATCCTCCAAATCGCTAGTAGCCGCAGGCACCACAATAGGCTGGTTTAGGTGAAACGCTGACACCACCTTAGGCAGAAAATGAGGACGCGTCCGCAGTTCTGCCCTGTCCGAATGGAAAATCAGATATGGGCTTTTATACGATAAAGCCGCCAATTCTGACACTCTCCTGGCTGAAGCCAGGGCCAGTAGCATGGTTACTTTCCATGTAAGATATTTCAAATCCGCCGATTTGAGTGGCTCAAACCAATGGGATTTGAGAAAATCCAAAACTACATTAAGGTCCCACGGAGCCACTGGGGGCACAACCGGGGGCTGTATATGTAGTACTCCTTTTACAAAAGTCTGGACTTCAGGAACTGAAGCCAATTCTTTCTGGAAGAAAATCGACAGGGCCGAAATTTGAACCTTAATGGACCCCAATTTGAGGCCCATAGACAATCCTGTTTGCAGGAAATGTAGGAATCGACCCAATTGAAATTCCTCCGTGGGGGCCTTCCTGGCCTCACACCACGCAACATATTTTCTCCAAATGCGGTGATAATGTTGTGCAGTCACCTCCTTCCTGGCTTTAACCAGTGTAGGAATGACCTCTTCTGGAATGCCTTTTTCCCTTAGAATTCGGCGTTCAACCGCCACGCCGTCAAACGCAGCCGCGGTAAGTCTTGGAATAGACACGGTCCCTGCTGAATCAGGTCCCGTCTTAGAGGTAGAGGCCACGGATTTTCCGTGAGCATCTCCTGAAGTTCCGGGTACCAAGTTCTTCTTGGCCAATCCGGAGCCACGAGTATCGTTCTTACTCCCCCTTTGCCGTATAATTCTCAGTACTTTGGGTATGAGAGGCAGAGAAGGAAACACATACACTGACTGGAACACCCACGGTGTTACCAGAGCGTCCACAGCTATTGCCTGAGGGTCTCTTGACCTGGCGCAATACCTGTCCAGTTTTTTGTTGAGGCGAGACGCCATCATATCCACCTTTGGTTTTTCCCAACGGTTCACAATCATGTGGAAGACTTCTGGATGAAGTCCCCACTCTCCCGGGTGTAGATCGTGTCTGCTGAGGAAGTCTGCTTCCCAGTTGTCCACTCCCGGAATGAACACTGCTGACAGTGCTATCACATGATCTTCCGCCCAGCGAAGAATCCTTGCAGCTTCTGCCATTGCTCTCCTGCTTCTTGTGCCGCCCTGTCTGTTTACGTGGGCGACTGCCGTGATGTTGTCCGACTGGATCAACACCGGCTGACCCTGAAGCAGGGGTTTTGCCAGGCTTAGAGCATTGTAAATCGCTCTTAGCTCCAGTATATTTATGTGAAGAGACATCTCCAGGCTTGACCATACTCCCTGGAAGTTTCTTCCCTGTGTGACCGCTCCCCAGCCTCTCAGACTGGCATCCGTGGTCACCAGGACCCAGTCCTGTATGCCGAATCTGCGGCCTTCTAACAAATGAGCACTCTGCAACCACCACAGAAGAGACACCCTTGTCCGTGGCGATAAGGTTATCCGCTGATGCATCTGCAGATGCGATCCGGACCATTTGTCCAGCAGATCCCACTGAAAAGTTTGTGCGTGGAATCTGCCGAATGGGATTGCTTCGTAAGAAGCCACCATCTTTCCCAGGACTCTTGTGCATTGATGCACAGACACTTTTCCTGGTTTTAGGAGGTTCCTGACAAGTTCGGATAACTCCTTGGCTTTCTCCTCCGGAAGAAACACCTTTTTCTGAACCGTGTCCAGAATCATTCCCAGGAACAGCAGACGTGTTGTCGGGGTCAACTGAGATTTTGGAAAATTCAGAATCCACCCGTGTTGTTGCAGCACTACTTGGGTTAGTGCTACTCCGTCCTCCAGCTGTTCTCTGGACCTTGCCCTTATCAGGAGATCGTCCAAGTAAGGGATAATTAATACGCCTCTTCTTCGCAGAAGAATCATCATTTCGGCCATTACCTTGGTAAAGACCCGAGGTGCCGTGGACAATCCAAACGGCAGCGTCTGAAACTGATAATGACAGTTTTGCACCACGAACCTGAGGTACCCTTGATGTGAAGGGCAAATTGGGACATGCAGGTAAGCATCTTTTATGTCCAGGGACACCATAAAGTCCCCTTCTTCCAGATTCGCTATCACTGCTCTGAGTGATTCCATCTTGAACTTGAATTTTTGTATGTACAGGTTCAAAGATTTCAGATTTAGAATAGGTCTTACCGAGTCGTCCGGCTTCGGTACCACAAATAGCGTGGAGTAATACCCCTTTTCCTGTTGTAGGAGGGGTACCTTGACTATCACCTGCTGAGAAAACAGCTTGTGAATGGCTTCCAATACCGTCGCCCTGTCTGAGGGAGACGTTGGCAAAGCAGACTTTAGGAACCGGCGAGGGGGAGACTTCTCGAATTCCAACCTGTAACCCTGAGATACTACCTGCAGGATCCAGGGGTCCACCTGTGAGCAAGCCCACTGCGCGCTGAAATTCTTGAGTCGACCCCCCGCCGTTCCTGAGTCCGCTTGTAAAGCCCCAGCGTCATGCTGAGGGCTTTGCAGAACCCGCGGAGGGCTTCTGTTCCTGGGAAGGAGCTGCTTGCTGCCCTCTCTTACCCTTTCCTCTGCCTCGGAGCAGATATGACTGTCCTTTTGCCCGCTTCTTATAGGACCGAAAGGACTGCGGCTGAAAAGACGGTGTCTTTTTCTGTTGGGAGGGGGTCTGAGGTAAAAAGGTGGATTTCCCGGCAGTTGCCGTGGCCACCAAATCCGATAGACCGACGCCAAATAATTCCTCCCCTTTATACGGCAATACTTCCATATGCCGTTTGGAATCCGCATCACCTGACCACTGTCGTGCCCATAAACTTCTTCTGGCAGATATGGACATCGCACTTACTCTCGATGCCCGAGTGCAAATATCCCTCTGAGCATCTCGCATATAAAGAAAAGCATCCTTTAATTGCTCTAAAGTCTGTAAAATACTGTCCCTATCCAGGGTATCAATATTTTCAGTCAGGGAATCCGACCAGACCACCCCAGCACTGCACATCCAGGCTGAGGCGATGGCTGGTCGCAGTATAACACCAGTATGTGTGTATATACTTTTTAGGGTAGTTTCCAGCCTCCTATCAGCTGGATCCTTGAGGGCGGCCGTATCAGGAGACGGTAACGCCACTTGTTTTGATAAGCGTGTGAGCGCCTTATCCACCTTAGGGGGTGTTTCCCAGCGCTTCCTAACCTCTGGCGGGAAAGGGTATAATGCCAATAACTTTTTTGAAATTAGCACTTTTCTATCTGGGTTAACCCACGCTTCATCACATACATCATTCAATTCCTCTGATTCAGGAAAAACTACAGGTAGTTTTTTCACCCCCCACATAATACCCCTTTTTGTGGTACTTGTAGTATCAGAGATATGCAAAGCCTCCTTCATTGCCGTGATCATATAACGTGTGGCCCTTCTGGAAAATACGTTTGTTTCTTCACCGTCGACACTAGATTCAGTGTCCGTGTCTGGGTCTGTGTCGACCGACTGAGGTAAAGGGCGTTTTACAGCCCCTGACGGTGTCTGAGACGCCTGGGCAGGTACTAACTGGTTTTCCGGGCGTCTTATGTCGTCAACTGATTTTTGTAATGTGCTGACATTATCACGTAATTCCATAAACAAAGCCATCCATTCCGGTGTCGACTCCCTGGGGGGTGACATCACCATTACCGGCAATTGCTCTGCCTCCACACCAACATCGTCCTCATACATGTCGACACACACGTACCGACACACAGCAGACACACAGGGAATGCTCTATTGAAGACAGGACCCCACTAGCCCTTTGGGGAGACAGAGGGAGAGTTTGCCAGCACACACCCAAGCGCTATAATATATATGGGAACAACCCTATATAAGTGTTGTATCCTTATAGCAGCTGAAATATAGTAATATCGCCAAAAAAAGTGCCCCCCCCTCTCTGTTTTACCCTGTTTCTGTAGTGCAGTGCAGGGGAGAGTCCTGGGAGCCTTCCTCACAGCGGAGCTGAGCAGGAAAATGGCGCTGTGTGCTGAGGAGATTAAGCCCCGCCCCCTATTTCGGCGGGCTCTTCTCCGGAGTTTGTGAGATCTGGCAGGGGTTAAATACATCCATATAGCCTCAAGGGCTATATGTGATGTATTTTTTAGCCATAAAAAGGTATTATACATTGCTGCCCAGGGCGCCCCCCCAGCGCCCTGCACCCTCCGTGACCGCTGTGTGAAGTGTGCTGACAACAATGGCGCACAGCTGCAGTGCTGTGCGCTACCTCAGGAAGACTGAAAAGTCTTCTGCCGCCTGCTTCTGGACCTCTTCCATCTTCGGCATCTGCAAGGGGGGTCGGCGGCGCGGCTCTGGGACCGGACTCCATGGCTGGGCCTGTGTTCGATCCCTCTGGAGCTAATGGTGTCCAGTAGCCTAAGAAGCCAATCCATCCTGCACGCAGGTGAGTTGACTTCTCTCCCCTAAGTCCCTCGATGCAGTGAGCCTGTTGCCAGCAGGACTCACTGAAAATAAAAAACCTAAAAACTTTTTCTAAGCAGCTCTTTAGGAGAGCCACCTAGATTGCACCCTGCTCGGACGGGCACAAAAACCTAACTGAGGCTTGGAGGAGGGTCATAGGGGGAGGAGCCAGTGCACACCACCTGATCCTAAAGCTTTATTTTTGTGCCCTGTCTCCTGCGGAGCCGCTAATCCCCATGGTCCTGACGGAGTCCCCAGCATCCACTAGGACGTTCGAGAAATATATATATATATATATATATATATATATATATATATATATATATATATATATATATATATATACATACACACACACACACACACACACACACACACACATACATATACATATATACATATACACACATACATACACATATATACATATACACACACACAGGTTGAGTATCCCATATCTAAATATTCCGAAATACTCCGAAATACGGACTTTTTTGAGTAAGAGTGAGATAGTGAAACCTTTGTTTTTTGATGGCTCAATGTACACAAACTTTGTTTAATACACAAAGTTATTAAAAATATTGTATTAAATGTCCTTCAGGCTGTGTGTATAAGGTGTATATGAAACATAAATGAATTGTGTGAATGTACACACTTTGTTTAATGCACAAAGTTATAAAAAATATTGGCTAAAATTACATTCAGGCTGTGTGTACAGTATATGGTGTATATGTAACAAATGCATTCTGTGCTTAGATTTAGGTCCCATCACCATGATATCTCACTATGGTATGCAATTATTCCAAAATACGGAAAAACCCATATCCAAAATACCTCTGGTCCCAAGCATTTTGGATAAGGGAGACTCAACCTGTGTATATATAAAATTTGATATAAAGAAGGCACTCACCAGACTTATACTGAATTACAAAAAAAGTCTATTTATCAAACCTCACATCAGCAGCTTAATCATGGTTGGTCGACGTTTCGGTCCCAAACCGTACCTTTTTCCAGACCAGAATGTACAATCGTCAGAATCACCGGATCTTTTTCCAGACCAGAATGTACAATTGTCAGAATCACGTTTGTGATTCTGACGATTGTACATTCTGGTCTGGAAAAAGGTACGGTTTGGGACCGAAACGTCGACCAACCATGATTAAGCTGCTGATGTGAGGTTTGATAAATAGACTTTTTTTGTAATTCATTATAAGTCTGGTGAGTGCCTTCTTTATATCAAATTAATTATAATATGGGACCTTGTGGAAACAAGTTTTCTCCCTGGAATTCTGGCACCCCAGCAGACATTATTGGATACACAGTGAGTGCCACTTCAATTGTTCTGGGGAATATATATATATATATATATATATATATATATATATATATATATATATACACACATACATACATACATACACACACACACACACACACAGGGGATGCGGTACTCTAATTGGGGTTCCACGTGCTGAAGCGTAAAATTTAACACCAGAAAAATATAGCCAATAAACCATACTAAAAACAAAACTATTCTAATTTCAACCTTTTCATGTGGCCGTTGGACTCCAGCTAGTGGGGAGAGGAGCCCCTAGGCAGGAAACCCAGAACAGGACCAGCCAAGAGGAGTGGAGAGACCAGGAGTACTCCACCATGTCCGGGAAACCTTCTGTTGACTTGCTGCTCAAAATGGCTACCCTGTGTGCACGGAGTCCCTGGTGGTGTAGCGGTGGCATGGAGAAGACTGTGCTCCGATGTCCAGTACCTCCGGCGACTGCCTACACCCACCGACGGTGATCGCCGCCTCAGTGCCGTCTTCCGGAGACCAGGAGCCGTTTACCTGTCTCCGTGCACAGCCGCAGCTACCTGATGTGCAGAGGACATGGCTAGGGTCCGTGGTTTTGAGGTCAGTGTGCTAGACGCCAGCGGGTGGTATCCGGAGCAGTTACAGGAAGCTTTAGTAACTTCTTCCACCGACTGCTCAAAGTGAAAAGAAATTGAAGAAATAACAGGGCCCACAACCAAAGCGTGCCCTATACTTGCAGGCACCAAGGATAAGCTCATCTCCAGGGTTCAGACGTGCAATAGGGGAGGTGGAGCTTGTGCTGCAGTTTAGAAAGGAACTACTTGGTGCCCAGCCTCAGCGCTCTACAACCCACAGTCCCAGTGTCCACCGTGGCATAAAAGAAGTAGTACAGTAGTTACATTCTCAGATAACGCACACTGTCAGGACAATGGGCGAGATTCAAAAGTTATAACTCTCGATCTCCCGTCTAAAGTGACAGGAGATTGCAGGGGGCGATATACAAATGTCCCCCGTTTTCGCACTGATCGCGCCCATAGCAGTCGGGTTTAGCCGTGTAAAGCGTTCCTGACGTCCGGCTCAACCGCAGCATGCTGCGGTCTGACCCGACGGGACCCACTTAGCCGCAGCCTTATGGCTCCATTTAATAACAAGGGATTGGCTTGTTATCGCTCATTACTAATGGTGCTCCAACCAATCAACTTCTATTATTTTTCAAACACAGCCTGTAAAATGACAGTTAGGAGCGGATTTGTTAGCGTACCACTTCAGATTAGCAATAACTGATAACAAGCATATCACTCATTATTAATTGGGGTGCTATTTTACATATTTTTTGGCATATAATGTAACTAGAAGTAGTACCTGAACTATAAATATAACTCATTCAAGAGATCAATGGGGAAAAAACAAAACATATCTGATCAGTGTGCACCCCAAACACAGCTATTTTTAGCTCTGTGTGTACATTCTTCAAAAGGAATCAGGTCAGGCATCTTCATTTTAAGCAGCGTATGAGACTCCCGAATCTGGCAGTTGCAGGAGCAACTGAAACAGCGTATTAGCTAAAGATCCTGCAAACACCAATATTGGGTGATCGGCACGGTAATTGTATATTGGAAGTGTAACCAGCTTTAGAGTGGACAATCACCCAATTAATCTTTTCATAACATGGTTTCCAAATGACTAAAAAGAGGATTTTGGTACTTACCGATAAATCCATTTCTCTGAATCCTCTAGGGGACACTGGAGTTCCTCTTAGACATTAGGGGTGTGAAGCTTGCAACCGGAGGTGTGGCACAAATCTAAAAAAAAAAATTTGCATTGTCTGCACAGCCGGCTCCTCCCCCTTCACGCCCCTCATGCCTCAGTTTTGAAAATTTGACTGAGACACGAGGACACGATACGAGAGCACCCAGCGAGGAACCAAACTGTACAACATGCCAAACAGCATCCAAGAAACTTCTTTAACCAAAAAACCAACGCTGTTTGTACGAATAGATGAACAAGAACTATGAACACAGCAGGATTGACAGCACAGAGGCGGGCGTCCAGTGTCCCCTAGAGGATTCAGAGAAATGGATTTATCGGTAAGTACCAAAATCCTCTTTTCTTTCATCCACTAGGGGACACTGGAGTTCCTCTTAGACATTAGGGGACGTCCCAAAGTTATCTCCCAGGGAGGGAGTGCTGTCTGTTGCCTGCAATACCAAACGTCCGAACTTAGAATCTTCGGACGCAAAGGTATCCACCTTGTAAAATTTCGCGAACGTGTGGGCCGAGGACCACGTCGCCGCTCTGCAAAGTTGAGTAGTGGAAACCCCTCTGGCAGCCTCCCAGGAGGCACCCACCGAGCGAGTGGTATGAGCACTTAGCCGTAAAGGAACCTGTTTACCACAGGAAATATAAGCTTGCCTAATGGCAAGTCTAATCCATCGAGACAGGGACTGCTTAGAAGCCGGTCAACCCTTCTTTGAGCCATCATAAAGAACGAACAAATGGTCTGACTTCCGGAAGGACGATGTAACCTGTACGTACACCCTTAAAGCTCGGACAACATCCAAGGACACATCCCCATCCGCGAGACACTTGAAAGATGGGACCACAATTGGTTGGTTTACCTGAAAACCTGAAACAACCTTAGGAAGGAAATCTGCTCTTGTACAGAGGTCCGCCCGATCCCCATGAAAAATCAAAAAGGGACTCCTACACGATAGGGCTCCTAACTCAGAGATCCGCCTAGCCTAATCTAACGCTAGCAACACCTTACCTTCCAAGAAAGACATTTTAGGTCTGGCCTTGGTAACGGCTCAACCAAAGGTGATCTCAAAAAATCTAACACCCAATTTAGATCCCATGGTGCCGTGGGGGTACGAAAAGGGGGCTGTATCTGTAACACCCCCTGTAAAAAGATTTGAACTTCTGGCAAGGATGCCAACCGTTGTTGAAAAAGAATGGGAAAAGCAGACACCTGGACCTTCAGAGATCCCAATCGCAGACCTAAGGTTAGTCCGGCTTGCAGGGAGAGTAAAAGTCTGGATAAGTGGAAGGTCTTCGAATCCCATCCACGTTCCTGACACCAGTTTATGCATTTCTTCCAAATTCTGTAGTAATGCCCAGCTGTGACTGGCTTCCTAGCCGCAATCATTGTAGGAATAGCCATTCTAGGTATTCCTCTGTTCCTTAAGATCCGGGTTTCAACAGCCACTCCATCAAACACAGTTTGTTCAGGTCTGGGTGAAGAAACGGTCCTTGAGACAGTAGGTCCTCTCTTTGAGGCAACCGCCAAGGGTCCTTTGACAGCAACCCTTGTAGGTCCGAGTACTAACTCCTGCGTGGCCAAGCCGGTGCGATTAGAATCGCCTACACTCGTTCTCGTTTTAACCTCTTCACTACCTGTGGTATGAGTGGGAAGGGTGGAAAGATATAAATCCTTTCGTAACCCCAAGGAACCGTTAACACATGTACTCCTTCTGCTGCAGTACCCCTTGTCCTGGATACATATCTGGGCAGCTGGTGGTTCTGCCTCGACGCCCTGAGGTCGATCTGCGGAAGGCCCCATCTCCTCACTACCATCTTGAAGATCCGTGGGTGACGACACCACACTCCCGGATGCCTGTCCTGGCGACTGAGATAATCTGCTTCCCAGTTTTCTACACCTGGAATGAATATGGCTAAGAGGATGATGTTTCGCCTTTCCGCCCACAACAGGATCCTTGTTGATCCCTTTAACGCCATTTTGCTCTTTGTTCCCCCTTGACGGTTTATGTAAGCAGTTGTTGTGGCATCGTCCGACTGTATCCGTACATACTGACCTACGACCAGATCTTCGGCCAAGCGAAGTGCATTGTAAACAGCTCTTAGCTCGAGAATGTTTATGGGTAATCTGCTCTCCTGTGACGTCCAGTTTTCCTGAAATTGATGGTCTTCCAGGACGGTACCCCAACCTCTGAGACTGGCGTCCGTTGTCAGAATCCTCCAGTCTCAAATGCCGAATCCTTTCCCTGCTGCGAGATTCTTGTGCACCTACCGCCATGTCAGGGAGACACGTACTTGTGGTTGAAGGCGAATTCTCCGATGAAGTAGCCAATGCGAACTTGCTCCTTGAGCAATGAGATTTATCTGAAAAGGTCGGGAATGAAGTTTGCCGTACTGGATAACTTCGAACGAAGCTACCATCTTCCCGAGAAGTTGTACACAGAGGTGCAGAGAAACCGTCGGTGCCCTTAGTACCGGAGTCACCAACTTCCGAATATCCTGAATCTAGGCTTTTGGCAGAAAAAAAATCTCAATTTCACTGTATCCAATAAAAGACCTAGGAACTGAATCCATTGAGTTGGAATGAGGTTGTTGAATCAGAAATTGGTGAGATGTCTGAGCATCCTTTATCAGCTTCTCCTGAGGCCTTGATTAGGAGATCGTCCAGATAAGGTAATATCGTGACCCCCAGTAGCCTTAATTCTGCTACCATGACCGCCTTGATCTTCGTGAAGATCCTTGGGGCAGATGATAGGCCGAATGGTAGAGCTCTGAATTGGTAATGATCCCTCACCAGTGCAACTCTAGGTAAGCTTGGTGAGGGAACCAAACAGGGATATGTAGGTATGCATCCCTTATGTCTATGGACACCTTGAACTCTCCCTGCCATGGCTGACTGGATTGATTCCATATTGAATTTGTAAGCCCTTAGAACTGGATTAAAGCTTTTAAATTGAGTATCAGCCTGACCGTCCCATCCGGTTTTGGCACGACAAAAAGACTGGAATAGGACCCCGTTCCTCTCTGACAGGCGGGAACTGGAACAGTAACCTCGGACCGTAGTAATTTCTGAACTGCCGTCAGTAGTGCTTCTGCCTTCTGAGGGCACCGAGGTAAACCCGTTGTAAAAAAACTGACTGTGAGGTCTTCTTGGAATTCTATTCTGTGTGAGTTATGTTGTTTATCCAACATTCTGGTGAGGTGTTGGCCCATACGTCCTGAAAACCTCCCAGACGCGCGCCCACCAGGGGGGACCCCAGGTGAGTTCGGAGACCGTCTGTCACGGTCTTGTCAGCAGGTTTCTCCTGCTTTCTGGGTGTTGCCTGTGAGCGGCCTCTACCTCTGCCCCCACGTGCCGGCGTCCGAAATCTCTTCCTCGGGCTCGAAGGACTGAGATCTGATCCAATTAAACAGTGGACCCGAATAATTCTCGTATAAGGAGTAGGTAGGAATGTAAGCTTCCTTGCCGTAGCCTGCGCAATCCAGTTGTCCAACTCTGGACCGAAAGGCCTTTCACTCCCAAAGGGAATGGATTCCACCGTCCCGGTCATTCTCGGAGCCATAAAATCCGTCCGGCCGATATGGAGATGCGCGATGCAATCCTGTTAGCATACCTCGAGGTCTGACACAAGTATGAAACGGATACTCGAATGTGTTCCGCCAGTTGGGTAATCTCTTTCAAGCTATTTTTCACCTCCATAGCCTGTAAAATACGGCTCGCCCATGCTCCCATGGCCTTGTTAACCCAAACACAGATGAGCGTAGGTCTCTGTGCCTGTCACAAAAAACGACTTTAAAGCCATGTCAACCTTTCGGTCTGAAACATTTCTAGTGAGGCAACTACTACCGGCGGAGTTCCCCATGTATCCATTACCCCTTCAGGTAAAGGGTAAGTTGCTTGAAACTTTTTTGGAAATTTAAAGCGTTTGCCAGCTTGTTTCCAAGCCTCCTCCATTTGAGATTGGAGAGATTTATAAATGGGAAACACTGCTGAACGGCCCTTTGGGATTTGAACCATTGAATTCTTCAGGCTCCGTTACCTCTTCTACCCTAGAGTTTAGGAGCTCCTTCATCGCTTCACTTAAAGACTCAAGACCTGAGATTGCCCTGTCCTCTTGTGGAAAATCGGCATCTAGGGTAGATTCAATAAACGCACCCTTGCGGTATAATATGAATAGTTTCTTTAAACTGCCTTGCGCACATTTGTTACTGTATGTGCGGGCGGCGTCAACTTAAAGAGAAATTCCCTCGTTTTAAAGAATCCCTCAACCCATTCCGATTGTTGCGTGATTTTCCCATGACCTAGCTGGAGCACTGCTCCCAGGTGGAGCGTCCTTGTCAAGCAGGAGTCGCACACCCCGGAGCTGCCAACCTGCGTGCTCTGTTACATGTCGTACAAACATAACTGGTGCCTGGCTTCTACCGTCTCTCGGTGCTTTAGGCATGTTTAAATCCCCTACCAGGGTATTACGCTGCACTTTCACCCTTTAACTCAGGAAGAGAAAGGCTGCGAGAGATGACGGAAGCGAAGGTATCGGACCAGACTGGGAGTACTGTTCACTTCTTTACATAGAAAAAGGAAGAAGACACATTGATAAATAATAAAAATTTAAAAATTAAAAATATAAATGTAAACTCCCGCCGACATCTTTTTGTAACCTCCCACTGCCACATAGCTACGATGGTAAAGTTGGCTTCACTTGCTTCCTCGTATTTTCAGTAGGATCTTTGCACCAGAATTCCTTTGAAAATAAATCATAGATATTATATCACAGGAGATCCTCAGTATTTTCATAAATACATATTCAGCAGGTTTCTCCTATTTTCACCAGGAGAGGGTGCTGTTTGCACACATAGATTGCTGTTTGCACACAGATTTTCACCAGGAGAGGGTGCTGTTTGCACACATAGAATTTACTGGTGACTGTAAAGCTAGAATAGGGGGAGGCTCCAATGTACTTTGGCGCCTGTAATAAATCCTAAGATGGCCGCCAATGCAAAATTTTGGACATCTCATTGAGAAGGGGGGTCTTTCATCGGTAAGTGTAAAACACGGGCTGCACATGATGCTTCCTGTTGCATCCCCTTGTGCTTTCAGTGCCCGCCCGAAGCTGAGTAAATCTCCTCAGCTGCGCTTACTGCAGCGTCTCTCCCCCGCCTCCGGCGGCTGAGGTTATTAGCTCAGCCGCGCGGTATTGTGATCTGCCATTTGGCGCGCGCGCTGGGACCGCTGTAATGTCCCGTAGCGGCGCCTCTCTAACGCTGACAGGGTAGCCTCGCTGCGCTGTTGAAGGGGTCCAGTCTGCCTCACACTGTTGTGCTGTCCAGCGCGCTGCAGTGGGGTCTGCTATTAACTATTAAGTGGCCATGGGCTCTGAGAATTACACGTCAGCTGCTATGCTGGTTACTGTATACATTAAACAGTTTTCTTCAATACTCACAGACCTGAGTTAAAGAGGATCTCCTGTGAGAGATGCAGATCCCTTCAAAAGGGATCTTTGTCTCTCAGTATTATTGAGCTTTGTCCCCCTTTTCCTAGAGACACGCAGCCCTTTACCATCCTGTCGAGAGATTCCGGTCCATTCAATAGGGATCGTTGTCTCTCCTAAATCTGTGGCTTTTGTCTCCCTTTTCATTAGGGTGACGCAGCCTATATCAAGAAAAAATAAAATATAAAATAAAAGAAAATTTAGTCAGGAGCTCTGTGCTCCCACGTGCTGTACCTCCAGCACAATTTTCAAAACTGAGGCATGAGGGGCGTGAAGGGGGAGGAGCCGGCTGTGCAGACAATGCTAAAAAAAATTTTTAGATTGTGCCACACCTCCGGTTGCAAGCTTCACACCCCTAATGTCTAAGAGGAACTCCAGTGTCCCCTAGTGGATGAAAGAGAAATTAAATTCATGACACCTTACAGCTTATCCGCAGTACTAAAAGGTAACTTCTCTCCAGTCCAACAACACTGCTAGGGTAAAGTACAAAACGGAGAGAAATCCTTGCTCCCTACCAAAACCAGCAGAGGGGAAAGTGGAGATTAGTGTAATTGGCTGAATTTTCCAGGTGACAAGTATTTGGGGTAACACAGCTAAAGAATATACATTGCCTCAGCAGAAAGAAAAAATAAGAATTTACTCACCGGTAATTCTATTTCTCGTAGTCCGTAGTGGATGCTGGGAACTCCGTAAGGACCATGGGGAATAGCGGGCTCCGAAGGAGGCTGGGCACTCTAGAAAGATCTTAGACTACCTGGTGTGCACTGGCTCCTCCCACTATGACCCTCCTCCAAGCCTCAGTTAGGTACTGTGCCCGGACGAGCGTACACAATAAGGAAGGATTTTGAATCCCGGGTAAGACTCATACCAGCCACACCAATCACACCGTACAACTCGTGATATGAAACACAGTTAACAGTATGAAACAATAGAGCCTCTCAACAGATGGCTCAACAATAACCCGATTTAGTTAACCATAACTATGTACAAGTATTGCAGTTAAACCGCACTTGGGATGGGCGCCCAGCATCCACTACGGACTACGAGAAATAGAATTACCGGTGAGTAAATTCTTATTTTCTCTAACGTCCTAGTGGATGCTGGGAACTCCGTAAGGACCATGGGGATTATACCAAAGCTCCCAAACGGGCGGGAGAGTGCGGATGACTCTGCAGCACTGAATGAGAGAACTCCAGGTCCTCCTCAGCCAGGGTATCAAATTTGTAGAATTTTTGCAAACGTGTTTGCCCCTGACCAAGTAGCTGCTCGGCAAAGTTGTAAAGCCGAGACCTCTCGGGCAGCCGCCCAAGATGAGCCCACCTTCCTTGTGGAATGGGCATTGACAGATTTTGGCTGTGGCAGGCCTGCCACAGTATGTGCAAGCTGAATTGTACTACAAATCCAACGAGCAATAGTCTGCTTAGAAGCAGGAGCACCCAGCTTGTTAGGTGCATATAGGATAAACAGCGAGTCAGATTTTCTGACTCTAGCCGTTCTGGAAACATATATTTTCAGTGCCCTGACAACGTCTAGCAACTTGGAGTCCTCCAAGTCCCTAGTAGCCTAGGCACCACAATAGGCTGGTTCAGGTGAAACGCTGACACCACCTTTGGGAGAAACTGGGGACGAGTCCTCAATTCTGCCCTATCCATATGGAAAATCAAATAAGGGCTTTTACAAGACAAAGCCGCCAACTTTGATACTCGCCTGGCAGAAGCCAAGGCCAATAACATAACCACCTTCCACGTGAGATATTTCAGATCCACGGTTTTTAGTGGTTCAAACCAATGTGATTTTAAGAAACTCAACACCACGTTGAGATCCCAAGGTGCCACAGGAGGCACAAACGGGGGCTGACTCTGCAGCACTCCTTTTATAAATGTCTGAACTTCAGGTACTGAAGCCAGTTCTTTTTGAAAGAAAATCGACAGAGCCGAGATCTGTACCTTAATGGAACCCAATTTAAGGCCCATAGTCACTCCTGCTTGCAGGAAATGCAGAAATCGACCTAGTTGAAATTCCTCTGTTGGGGCCCTTTCGGCCTCACACCATGCAACATATTTTCGCCATATGCGGTGATAATGAGTTGCTGTAACCTCTTTCCTGGCTTTAGTAAGCGTAGGAATGACTTCCTCCGGAATGCCCTTTTCCTTCAGGATCCGGCGTTCAACCGCCATGCCGACAAACGCAGCCGCGGTAAGTCTTGGAACAGACAGGGCCCCTGCTGCCGCAGGTCCTGTCTGAGTGGCAGAGGCCATGGGTCCTCTGATATAAATTCTTGAAGTTCTGGGTACCAAGCTCTTCTTGGCCATCCACGAGTATCGTTCTTACTCCTCGCCTTCTTATTATTCTCAGTACCTTTGGTATGAGAGGCAGAGGGGAGAACACATAAACCGACTGGTACACCCACGGTGTTACCAGAGCGTCCATAGCTATCGCCTGAGGGTCCCTTGACCCGGTGCAATATCTTTTATAGCTTTTTGTTGAGGCGGGACGCCATCATGTCCACCTGTGGCCTTTCCCAATGGTGTACAATCCTATTGGAAGACTTCTGGAGGAAGTCCCCATTCTCCCGGGTGGAGGTCGTGTCTGTTGAGAAGATCTGCTTCCCAGTTGTCCACTCCGGGAATGAACACTGCTGACAGTGCTAACACATGATTTTCCGCCTGTCGGAGAATCCTTGTGGCTTCTGCCATCGCCATCCTGCTTCTTGTGCCGCCCTGTTGGTTTACATGGGCGACTGCCGTGATGTTGTCTGATTGGATCAGTACCGGCTGGTTTTGAAGCAGAGGCCTTGCCGGCCTCAGGGCATTGTAAATGGCCCTCAGGTCCAGAATATTTATGTGTAGGGAAATAACCTGACTTGACCAAAGTCCCTGGAAATTTCTTCCCTGTGTGACTGCCTCCCAGCCTCAAAGGCTGGAATCCATGGTCACTAGGACCTAGTCCTGTATGCCGAACCTGCGGCCCTCTTGAAGATGGGCACTCTGCAGCCACCACAGTAGAGATACCCTGGTCCTTGGAGACAGGGTTATCAGCCTATGCATCGGAAGATGCGATCCGGACCACTTGTCCAACAGGTCCCTCTGAAAAGTTCTTGTATGGAACCTGCCTAATGGGATTGCTTCGTAGGAAGCTACCATTTTTCCCAGGACTCGCGTGCAATGATGCACCGCTACCTATTTTGGCTTCAGGAGGTCTCTGACTAGAGATGACAACTCCTTGGCTTTCTCCTCCGGGAGAAACACTATTTCTGGTTTATGTCCAGAACCATCCCCAGGAACAGTAGACGTGTCATAGGAACCAGCTGTGACTTTGGACTGTTTAGAATCCAACCATGCTGTTGTAGCACTTTCCAAAATAGTGCTACCCCGATTACCAACTGCTCCTTGGACTTCGCCCTTATAACGAGATTGTCCAAGTACGGGATAATTACAACTCCCTTTTTTTGAAGGAGTATCAACATTTCGGCCATTACCTTGATAAAACACCCTCGGTGCCATGTACAGTCCAAACGGCAGTGTCTGGACTTGGTAATGGTAATCCTGTACCACAAATCTGAGGTACTCCTGGCGAGGATGGTAAATGGGGACATGCAGGTAAGCATCCTTGATGTCCCAGGATACCATGTAATCCCCCTCGTCCAGGCTTGGAATAACCGCCCTGAGCGATTCCATCTTGAACTTGAATTTTTGTGTTCAAGGATTTTAAATATAAAATGGGTCACACCGAACCATGCGGTTTCGGTACCCCAACCCGTGTGGAATAGTAACCCCGTCCTTGTTGAAGTAGGGGCACCTTGAGTATTACCTGCTGGGAATACCGCTTATTAATTGCCTCTAGCACAGCCTCCCTGCCTGAGGGAGTTGTCAGCAAGGCATATTTTAGGAAACGGCTGGGGGGAGACATCTCGAATTCCAGCTTGTACCCCTGAAATACTACTTGAAAGAAACAGGGATCCACCTGTGAGCGAGCCCACTAATTGCTGAAATTTTTGAGACGGCCCCCCACCGTACCTGGCTACACCTGTGGAGCACCCGCGTCATGGTGTGGCCTCACAGGAGGCGGGGGAAGAATCTCGATTCTGGGAACAGGCTGACTGGTGCAGCTTTTTTCCCTCTACCCTTGTCTCTGTACAGAAAGGAAGCGCCATTTGACCCGCTTGCTTTTCTGAAGCCGAAAGGACTGTACCTTTGTCTGTGAGGAAACCTGAGGTAAAATTATTTCTTCCCAGCAGTTGCTGTGGATACGAGGTCCCAGAGACCATCCCCAAATAATTCCTCACCCTTATAAGGCTCTCTATGCGCTTTTTAAGTCAGCGTCACCTGTCCAGTGACAGTTCTCTAATACCCTCCTGACAGAATGGACATTACATTTATTTTGGATGCCAGCCGGCAAAATATCCCTCTGTGCATCCCCCATATATAAGACGACGTCTTTAATATGTTTTTATGTTTGCCAACTAGTATCCCTGTTTGACAGGGTCACCGACCACGCTGCAGCAGCACTATCTGCAGGTCTCAGTCTAGTACCTGAGTGTGTAAATACAGACTTCAGGATAGCCTCCTGTTTTTTATCAACAGGTACCTATTAAAGTGGCCGTATCCTAAGACGGCAGTGCCACCTTTTTTGACAAACGTGTGAGCGCCTTATCCACCCTAGGGGATATCTCCCAGCGTAACTTATCCACCTGGCGGGAAAGGGTACGCCATCAGTAACTTTTTATAAATTACCAGTTTCTTAACGGGGGAACCCACGCTTTCACACACTTCATTTATTCATCTGATGGGGGAACAAAACACTGCCTGTTTTTTCTCCCCAAACCTAAAACCCATTTTTAGAGGTGCTTGGGTTAAAGTCAGAAATGTATAACACATTTTTTATTGCCGGGATCACGTCACGGATGTTCCTAGTGGATTGTGTATATGTCTCCACCTTGTCGACACTGGAGTCAGACTCCGTGTCGACATCTGTGTCTGCCATCTGAGAGAGCGGGCGTTTTTGAGCCCCTGATGGCCTTTGAGACGCCTGGGCAGGCGCGGGCTGCGAAGCCGGCTGTCCCACAGCTGTTACGTCATCCACCCTTTTATGTAAGGAGTTGACACTGTCGGTTAATACCTTTCACCTATCCATCCACTCTGGTGTCGGCCCCACAGGGGGCGACATCACATATATCGGCCTCTGTTCTGTCACCATATAAGCCTCCTCATTCAACATGTCGACACAGCCGTACCGACACACCGCAGACACACAGGGAATGCTCTAAACGAGGACAGGACCCACAAAAGCCCTTTGGGGGGACAGAGTAAGAGTATGCCAGCACACACCAGAGCGCTATATATATACAGGGACTAACTGAGTTATGTCCCTAATAGCTTTTATATAATATACTGTATACAGTGCCAATTTTAATGCCCCCCCTCTCTTTTCCCTCTTACTGTGCAGGGAAGAGCCAGGGAGCTTCCCTCCAGCCGAGCTGTGAGGGAAAAATGGCGCCAGTGTGCTGAGGAGATAGGCTCCGCCCCTTTTTCGCGGCCTATTCTCCCGTTTTTTTATGGAATTCTGGCAGGGGTATTTACCTCATATATAGCCCCTGGGGCCATATATTGAGGTATTTTAGCCAGCCAAGGTGTTTTTATTGCTGCCTCAGGGCGCCCCCCCCAGCGCCCTGCACCCTCAGTGACCGGAGTGTGAAGTGTGTGAGAGGAGCAATGGCGCACAGCTGCAGTGCTGTGCGCTACCTTGGTGAAGACAGAGTCTTCATGCCGCCGATTTTCCGGACCATCTTCTTGCTTCTGGCTCTGTAAGGGGGACGGCGGCGCGGCTCCGGGACCGAACATCAAGGCTGGGCCTGCGGTCGATCCCTCTGGAGCTAATGGTGTCCAGTAGCCTAAGAAGCCCAATCCGGCTGCAAGCAGGCGAGTTCGCTTCTTCTCCCCTTAGTCCCTCGCTGCAGTGAGCCTGTTGCCAGCAGGTCTCACTGAAAATAACAAATTCTAAGACTATAACTTTCTAAGAGCTCAGGAGAGCCCCTAGTGTGCATCCAACCTCGGCCGGGCACGAAATCTAACTGAGGCTTGGAGGAGGGTCATAGTGGGAGGAGCCAGTGCACACCAGGTAGTCTAAGATCTTTCTAGAGTGCCCAGCCTCCTTCGGAGCCCGCTATTCCCCATGGTCCTTACGGAGTTCCCAGCATCCACTAGGACGTTAGAGAAACAAACAATGATTCAGCTGGTCAACAGACTACTATGAACAGTCAGAAAAGGGGCTAGATTTTATCATTCCAATTCGGAGCTGTTTTTTTTTTCCCCTTCTTTTTGAAGGAGCACTTGTTAAAATGACAGAATCCAATAGAGACCAGAAATATTCTGTGCATACTACAGCTGGTTACAGGCATGCTAAATTAGCAGAAAATTGTGGCACTGACAACTGCAGACGGGTGACTAGGACTGATGGATGTTTGGATATAATCCGTAATCTATTTAGAGGACTCTTTTTAATACAGGTATCTTAATGCTTGGGCAGATGGGCTACATTTATACTCTGATCACCTGCAGGGTTTTCAGAGCTAATGCAGACCGATAACATGTACAAAGGTTATGCTTGCCATACACTTGTGCGATGCCCTGCGACACGACATCGCGGGGCATCGCAACGGCAGTTCAGGTGCGATGAAATCACACCTGAACTGCCAAAATGATTACCATGCGCTCATACAATAGATCGCATGGTAATCACGTGATGGGCACGTCACCGTCGAGTGGGAGCGGCCTTTGGCCGCTCCCGGCGGGTGCCCATCGCAGTGAGATATATCTCGGGTGGGCTTAAAACCACATGCGATCGCACTGCGATGCGAGAAATATTAAGTGCAGCACATAATATCTTGAGACGAGATATTCGACCGACGTGCCTGCGCATCGCGTCTCAAGGTACCTAAAATGTGCATACAATCCTTCGATTTCTCTCACAGATGTGGTCGAAATCAAAGGATAGCACCGATTATCTCACAAGTGTATGGGCACCATTACCTGAAGGCCAGACCGATCTGTGCAGAATCATACTATTTGTTAATGTAATGTGATCTCTAGTGACAATGGGCCTAATTCAGAGTTTATGAAGCAGCAAATTTGTTAGCAGTTGGGTAAAACCATGTGCACTGCAGGGGGGGCAGATATAACATGTGCAGAGAGTTAGATTTGGGTGGGGTGTGTTTAAACTGAAATCTAAATTGCAGTGTAAAAATAAAGCAGCCAGTATTTACCCTGCACAGAAACAAAATAACCCACCCAAATCTAATTCTCTCTGCACGTTATATCTGCCCCCCCCCCCCCAAGCAGTGCACATGGTTTTGCCCAACTGCTAACAAATTTGCTGCTGCGATCAACACTGAATCACCCCCATTGTACATCGTAATGTGCTACTCATTAAACAACATAATATGCAGCTATCCATGTGCTGCACAAAAACCAGGCTACTAAAGGTCATGTAAACCATGGGCTACAAACTGGAGTTTGAACTGGATTCAGACTTTGGCCTACCTACTCATATTACTGGACTCATCTTTATGCTGCCCACATGTTTTGCACACAATTTAGCATTGTGCTTTATGCCATTTTTAACATATTAATCTAGCACTATCATTTATTTCTGGCTAAATTTTGTGATATTTCTAAATGTCCTATGCTGATATTGCCACCTACTGTCTCTCCTTATTGCTGCATCATAGACTACACCTCAACTGGTCTCGCTCTTCTCTGCAATCTCCCACTGCATGTCACACTATTGCTCATCCTGCACACTGTAACCTATGTAGTAGTGCACCCTATATGGCTGCCTCGCCTGCTACCGTCATGGGCAGGATAAGCAACACACTGAATTATTTATGCAGTGGGTTTCCTGTTAGTTCACCCTTCATTTTATCCTTGTACGTCTTATCTCCATGTAGTGCTTTTCTGCACATTGTAACCAAAGTAGTGCGACCAACATGGCTGCCGTGCCTGGTGCTCTGTGTAGATTGAACAATGCATGTTTCTGGTAAACTTGCAAGGACCTCGTCTACTATATCTCTCTCCTTCTATGTGCCATCAGTTCCAAGCATTATAGAGAAGAAATGTGCAAAGTGTCCCGTTTGGACGCCCAAACGCCACTTTTCACGTCCAGTACTTTGGTCGAGTGTAGCCGCTTTGTGCTGCTAAACCCGGTACTTCTGGATGTGATCAGCACAATTAAGCAACAGCACCCACACAATTGCATACTGCACTGACTAAAGTGACGGAGGATATGTAACTATGGGTGCTCATTAAACAAATGAATCGCCCCCACTGCATAAACTGCCTGGCCTGACTGACTGGCCCACATTAATGGGCTAAGCTGGTTTTGGACAGCCCTGATACTTAAACCAAAATCTGCAGTCTGTGGACCACCATTACTAGGACTCTGCTGCCAGTGTGACAAGTCTGCTAGTAAGGGGAAGTCAGTAAGACGCATGACTTAGTCCGTTTAGAACTGGGATATGCACTGCATGCAGCAGCGGATACAGGACAGACCTATAGCTGTGGAAGTCTGAATGTTCTAACAATGGTCTTTTCTACGGGTTAGGTATGAATTACCAATAGCCGCGATGCTGGTCGTCAGAATACCGACAGCAGCATCCCGGCCACCAGTATGCCGGTAGTGGGGCGAGCGTTAGTAAGCGGGCTCGCTGCTTTTGTCACGCTGCGGGCATGGAGGCTCACCACAGGTTATATTCTCCCTCTATGGGTGTCGTGAACACCCATAGAGGGAGAATCACCTACCTCACTGGTATTCCAGTGCTGGCATTGTACAGCTGTGCAGGATTCCGGCGTCGACATTGTAATCGCCGGGATCTCATGCCGCAGTATCTTATCCGCTTCCCTTTTCCACAATATGACAGCTGCTGAATCAGAGGTAAATGCAGGTAAGTGAGGACGTCCCCAGGGCTCATCCCCATTTAGATCATTAGCAACTGAAATTCATTGTTCCAATCATTTGACATTGCTATTGACTGTAATAAAATTATATAACAAATACGTTATTTAACATACGCATGGAACAACATGGACAACTTCAGTGTAGCACAGTAATAGCTCATTGATTCAAGAGAGATCTTGGACACCCAGTATCTATAATTGGTTCTGTGTTAGTAAAATATGTACTTCTATTACAGTATGGCATTTCTAAGGTAAAGCAATCTCATTTGAATTATAAACCTATCCTAGGAAAGTAATGGTCTAACAGTGACTCAAAAAATTAACCCTACGTCAACAATTGATACATTTATCCAACTGCTAAAAATCCCTAAATAATTGTGAATCCTCACAAAGGCTCCTGACGCTGTGCAGCGCAACACCTAACACTTCTAAAGACCTTTCAAAAATAACCTGGATAGAGTGACAACATATGCATATAATAAAACAAACTTACCCTGACTAAAGCATCATCAATGATGTGATCTCTCCGTACTTTGAGTCTCAAGTATGGGTTAAGTTGCTGTCCTTGTACTAAACTGTAAAGGACCGTGATTCTTCGCTCACTGTACATGCGGATTCTGTTGTCATAGTACAGACCCAGATTCTTTGTTACAGCATTCAGGATAAAGGGACAGGTCATAAAAGAGAACTTATTTTCAGTTTCTACTTTAAAGAAAGTATAGTCTTTGTCCATTTCAAGAACATCGTTTAGTGGTTCATTAACAAATTCTTCAAAAGGGATGAGAGGTTTCCGGCAATCAATAGTTTTTACACCAAGTTCAGTTTCGATCGGGTCTACCCGGGGACCTTTTTTATTTCTGCGCTCCTCACCCAGGAGCTCTTGGAGGGTTAGCTCACTAGATTCAGGGATAGGTTCTTCATCTTCCTCTTCGTTATGGTCTGTTTCAATCTCTCCCCCAACTACATTTGCATAGTAAACCATTTTCAGGCATTTTGATGCAGCCACAATAGCATCATCATCATTCACTAGGTTGCGGCTGTTGAACTCATTACTTATGACTTTGTATGTAATCAGCTGTTGGAAAGTTTCCATCATCCGGCGAATCTGCTCAGCGCTGTACTTTGACCACAGTCGAATCAACTTTGCTTGTGCTGCCAATGGCAATTTGCTCATTGCTTTGCAGAACAACGGCAATGCCATTTCCAGATACTCTGGGCTATGGAGGTTACCATTTTCCATCACTATAATGAACAAATTTAGATAGTTGGGGTCTCGTGAATATACATTATGATAAGTTAAGTCACATTCCACATTGGGAGATAGGTACACAAGTGCATTAAGAAAGGCAGCTTCTATTTTCTCATTAGAAAGTAACCTGTGGTAGACCCGTCTAACAGCCTCAATGTCTAGAGACACCTCTTCTGGGCCTAGTTTCGGTATGTTGTTATCTCCCTGTGCACCATCATTTAACCTGGAGGAGGAAGCTGCTGAATCATCTTCCATAGCAGCAGAGGAAGCAGCTTTCTCCTTTTCATCTTCATCCTTGTCTTCATCCTTTTCTTGTAAGGATTTCAACTCTTCCTTTGTATGTTGTTTTGCTTTTCGGAAGCTCTGAACCAAGGCTTCAGCGCTGGAAAATACTCTCCCAATCACCCGAATCAGAGGAGAGTAGTCCTCTTTTTCTCGACATAACGCAAGAATTTCATACACCTTTTCTTCAGACAGGAATGTCACATCTGAAACAGGAAAACAAAACATTTGTTCCTCAATTAACACTAGACAGAAACCGTGCTCTGAAACTGGCCTGGCCAATCTGTGGCTCCCCAGCTGTTGTGAAACTACAAGTCCCAGCGGCCCTGTCACAGTTTTCTAATAGGGAATGCTAAAACTACAGGATGTGTAGTTTCCCAATGCTGGAGAGCCTTATGTTGCCCATGCCTGCTCTATATGATTAATTTCAACCAAGGTCTGGGGTGTGAAGACGAGGTTAACAACAATACACAAAAGAGTAACTACTGCACATTAGTTAATAGAGGAAGACAAACATACAAGAAACATAAGAGTTAACTTGAAGAAATGCAAAACATCAGTTACTGTACATGCTGATATGGGCAATTATCTAATCCCATGAATGCTTCATAGTGCAAACATTAATATTTGTTACAAAATCTTCTCTCATTTATTTCCCTTAACTGCAGTTTTCCAAGCAGAGTAAAATGATAAAAACAAACCTTATTTAGTTGAGATTGCCTGCAATATATGAAATTCATGTGAAGGCAAACAGTCCATGTAATTGTTCAATTCACGTGTGTCTGCAGTTACTCAGCTAAATCTAGTAACCCTAGCCCTCATGTGTATGTAGCGAGGTTTCATACATGTTAAGTAACAGCAGCAGCATTGCATACATCATATGCAGCAGATACAGTAGTGCAAAGTGATGCTGGATGGTAAGGAAGTAAGGAGGTAAGGTTTGGTGGTCACTTCAAAGCGTCTGAATGGGTCTTGAAAACCAAAAATAGTCTTCTGCTACTTTCAATACAGAAGAAACAACATAAATGTATTAAAATGTAGGAATCCCACACAGGTGGAATGGGTTTGTTGGGTCGTCCCTATATAGGTCGACACATGGAAAAGGTCGACATGGAATAAGATGGACGTGAGGTTGTCTTGTTTGTGTGTCGTTTTCTTTGTAAAGTGACCAGGAACCCCAATATGTGCACCGTGTGCCCTCCCCTCCGGGTTACTATTCCCAATCGTAGTCCACGTGGAGCGTAAAGTATGAAAAAGTTTTAAAAAATGGAAAACACATGTGAAATTATACTATCTACAACACAGCTAATCAGAATAAATGCATGGCCCTCTAATATTACAGGTTGAGTATCCCTTATCCAGAATCACATCTTTTTGTGTAATAAGATGCATTGACAAACACTGTATGCCAACTCGGCCTTCCCCAAATCAGGCTTAATGTGTACAATAAAGCACGAGAGAGAAAAAATGGGGTAGTATAAGTAAGGTGCACACTAATATTTATTAACAAATATTAGTGTGCACCTTACTTATACAACCCCATATTTTCTCTCCTGTGCTTTTGACTGTATCATGGGTTGTCATAGGTAGCACCCCCCGTCAATATAGAACTATATTAATATTATTAATCGGGGTAGCGCGCTCTCAAAATTTAAGGTCCTGAATAATTAAATTATTACAGTGTGGAGATTAACCTTAGCACATTCTTAACGTGTACAATTTCAGTGGACCCTGTCATTTGTCAGATATTCCGCTCTGTAAGAGATATAGGGGTATATGCAATTCACGGCGAATCGCGGCAAATTATCGCCGTTTTTAAATTCAACACAATTCGACAGGTGAATTCCGGCAGGTGGCTGCCGGAATTCACCATATTCAATGAAAAACGGATTCGACAGTCCCGCGGGCGAAAAACGGCCGATTTGCCGGATTTTGCCGCGATTTAAAAAAACGGGAAAAACACGAAAAAAAAATGGCGTGGGGTCCCCCCTCCAAAGCATAACCAGCCTCGGGCTCTTCGAGCTGGTCCTGGTTCCAAAAATGCGGGGGGAAAATTGGGCAGGGATCCCCCGTATTTTTAAAACCAGCACCGGGCTCTGCGCCTGGTGTTGGTGCAAAAAATACGGGGGACAAAAAGAGTAGGGGTCCCCCGTATTTTTTACACCAGCATCGGGCTCCACTAGCTGGACAGATAATGCCACAGCCGGGGGTCACTTTTATGCAGTGCCCTGCGGCCGTGGCATTAAATATCCAACTAGTCACCCCTGGCCGGGGTACCCTGGGGGAGTGGGGACCCCTTCAATCAAGGGGTCCCCCCCCCCCAGCCACCCAAGGGCCATGGGTGAAGCCCGAGGCTGTCCCCCCCCATCCAATGGCTGCGGATGGGAGGCTGATAGCCTAGAGTAAAATGACAAGAATATTGTTTTTTCCAGAAGAACTACAAGTCCCAGCAAGCCTCCCCCGCAAGCTGGTACTTGGAGAACCACAAGTACCAGCATGCGGGAGAAAAACGGGCCCGCTGGTACCTGTAGTTCTACTGGAAAAAAATACCCAAATAAAAACAGGACACAGACACCGTGACAGTAAAACTTTATTACACACTGCCGACACACACATACTTACCTATGTTGACACGCCGACTGCCACGGTCTCCGACGATCCGAGGGTACCTGTGAAAAAAATTATACTCACCTTCCAGCGTCCAGAGGTACATCCACGTCCAGAGATACATCCACGTACTTGGCAAAAAAAGAAAACGGACACACGGACCACCGGACTGAAAGGGGTCCCATGCTGACACATGAGACCCCTTACCCCGAATGCCGGGACACCACGTGACTCCTGTCACTGAAGTCCCTTTAGCCAATCAGGAAGCGCTACTTCCGTGGCGCTCACCTGATTGGCTGTGCGCTGTCTGTGCTGTGACAGCGCATCGCACAGCTCCGTCCATTATATTCAATGGTGGGAACTTAGCGGCTAGCGGTGAGGTCACCCGCCGGTCAGCGGCTGACCGCGGGTAACCCCACCGCTGACGGCAAAGTTCCCACCATTGAAACTAATGGACCGAGCTGTGCGATGCGCTGTCACAACACAGACAGCGCACAGCCAATCAGGTGAGCGCCACGGAAGTAGCGCTTCCTGATTGGCTGAAGGGACTTCAGTGACAGGAGTCACGTGGTGTCCCGGCATTCGGGGTAAGGTGTCTCATGTGTCAGCATGGGACCCCTTTCAGTCCGGTGGTCCGTGTGTCCGTTTTCTTTTTTTGCCAAGTACGTGGATTTATCTCTGGACCCTGGCTGAGGTGAGTATATTGAACTTTTCTTTTCAGGTATCCGTGGATTCTACATGGAGAAGAGGACCGATGTCGGCGTGTGAACATAGGTAAGTATGTGTGTGTCGGCAGTGTGTAATAAAGTTTTACTGTCACGGTGTCTGTGTCCTGTTTTTATTTGGGTATTTTTTTCCCAGTAGTACTACAGGTACCAGCGGGCCCGTTTTTCTCCCGCATGCTGGTACTTGTGGTTCTCCAAGTACCAGGTTGCGGGGGAGGCTTGCTGGGACTTGTACTACTACTGGAAAAAACAATATTCTTGTCATTTTACTCAAGGCTATCAGCCTCCCATCCGCAGCCCTTGGATGGGGGGGGGACAGCCTCGGGCTTCACCCCCCTGGCCCTTGGGTGGCTGGGGGGGGGGGGGGGGGGGACCCCTTGATTGAAGGGGTCCCCACTCCCCCAGGGTACCCCGGCCAGGGGTGACTAGTTGGATATTTAATGCCACGGCCGCAGGGCACTGTATAAAAGTGACCCCCGGCTGTAGCATTATCTGTCCAGCTAGTGGAGCCCGATGCTGGTGTGAAAAATACGGGGGACCCCTGCTCGTTTTGTCCCCCGTATTTTTTGCACCAGCACCAGGCGCAGAGCCCGGTGCTGGTTTTAAAAATACGGGGGATCCCTGCCCAATTTTTCCCCGCATTTTTAGAACCAGGACCAGCTCGAAGAGCCCGAGGCTGGTTATGCTTTGGAGGGGGGACCCCACGCCATTTTTTTAAAAAAAATTCCCGTTCCAGCACTAAAAAAAAAATAAAAAAAATAAAAAAAAATTAAAAAATATATAAATAATACTTGTGCCTCCAAAAATAAAAAAAATAAAAAGTACCTAATCCCTTCTAATATAAATAGATATGCTATTCCCAAAAAAAAAAAAACACCAAAAAAAACATGTTTAATTTTTTTTTTATTGTTTTCACCCTCCAAAGTGTGGCGGATTGAAAATGACGAATTTACTGTCTAAAAGCACTGCTGTCGAATTTCCAAACTTGAATTGAATATGCTTTTGTCGAATTGCAGCACTTGTATCATTGCAGAAAAGTCGAATTTGCAAAAAGTCGAATTTTGAAAGTCCGTTTTTTTGACGGAAAGCACTGAATTGCATTGACGATTATTTTTTTTTGGCGAAAATGACCCGAAATTCGACAATTTCGGGAATTCGACCGCAATTGCATATACCCCATAATCATGAAAAACTGCACAGTAATTGAATACTGAATACCGCTATTGCTGATACGTGGTTTATCATGCATACGGATAACTGACTGGATGGCTACAGCAGCCTCCCCTCCTTTCTGTTCTTCTAGTAAGGGTGGGGGTTAATAAACAATAATTCATTTGGATGGCCATCCTAGCTCTAATATACATATTGTGCATGCATGCAGGCTCAACACTGATCAGAGACCACAAAAATGTTACCTTTGAAGTCATCCCTAGGTCCGTGTATTTCCTTCTTGTTCATCTTTCTGTCTGTGCACGGGTTGCTGTGGGCACTTTTGGAGTTATTCTCTAGATAAGATGAGCTTGTTCCTTTCTTGGAGGGATGAGGATCACAGAGTTTTGCATTAACCTTATATAAGTCGAGGGCCTTAATGGCTGCTGCATTGTTATCCATACGGAGAAAAGTAGGACAGGAAGCACAAAACTCATTCGTGCAGGAATCATTTCCACAGCCCTCAGTTAACTGGTGGTAGTAACGTTCTATTAGATGCTTTGCAGCTGCTCGCTTCCTGTAGCAAACATTCAAACAGGCATTTGGATTAGTACAGCTCCTGTATTTAAAGCGCACTCAAATTATTAGTAAAGCAGGGTTAATCTGGCACATACACAACACATTCTGAGATGATGGTATGTTGCAACCAAAATCATAGTAGATGTCTTTGGAACTGCAGTTTAGAGCTTCCTTGAATACAGCACTAATCTTCATAGTTCTAACACTGCTATATCTTATTACTTGGTTGAAATAGGCCTATTAATAGTACATTTATTTAAAAAAACAACCCATACAATGTGATATACTGGGGGGTATTCAATTGTTTGAAAAGTCAGTTGGGAGTCTGTTTTTTTCCTATCTAATAGACAAGGAAAAACAGGCACCCAGCCGACTTTTCAAACAATTGAATTCCATCCAGTGTGTGAATGGAAAAACACCCCATGTATATTGACCCCCCACTCTTCAATATGCTAGCCAAGGTAAACATCTACAGGTATCTTGTCCTAATGCCGAAATATAACTTATGGTATTTTCAGGGTTTCACAATGTAAAAGCCATGTGAATTAAAGGGCATCTGAATGAGTGACTGAATTCAGCAAAGTAAGCATTATATAAAGGGTTTAAGAAAAACACAAAAAAAAATGTGATAATTCTATTTACAGTTTCAATATTTCCTTACATGTCTTTGGCTTTCTGAAATCCTTACAAGCACAAAGCTTGGGTGATCCTTGTCCCACAGACACTAACCTACAGTCATAATGAAATGGAAAATATACATTGTTCGGCACTTCAAGGAGAACACATGCAACTCAACATACAATTGTACAATTTTTAAACATAAACAAAACAGTATAAAAGCTAATTATAGTTCATCTCTGCTTTACACGAAAAGAAGAAATTATATGACAATTGAAAGTGTAAAACAAAACTAAGTGCAACTACATCTGTTTTGCTATATACACGCACGCAATACAGACACATATATACACATACATACACACATATAAATACACGTATTATATAATATATATTTGCTGACATTTAGCCTGGTTGCTATGGGTTACAATAGTTTTTGGCAGTACCACAGCGTCAGTCTCATATTCTGATACGATTTGTCGCACATAAACAAAAAACAAAATATAGCGGTTTAAAACCAACACAGTCTAACAGTAATCGGGGGGGAAAAAACAGCATAACTATTCATTATATTGTTTATCACCACTGCTATTATTACACATAGGTGGGAATTTGCTTCTTTTTATCACGGTCGCCACTAAATGGTGCCTGACGGCAGCAATTCAATTGTTCTGCCTTTCGGGCGCCAAGCAGCCACAGAGGTCACTTTTTTTTTCCCACAGCCTCCTGGTGCTGGTGAGAAAAGTGTATGCAAATTCTGCACGCCCAAAGCAGGACTTTAGACAAGTTTAGCAGTTTTACGCAGCTAAACCTTGTTTGGGCGCAACATGCATGTTCGCCCAAACATCAATTGAATAGTGGCAATTGTTTGGCTGTCTAAACATTACTGCTTATACGGAAAAAGTAGACAACCAAAACAATTGAATTACCCCCCATAGTTAAGTTTTTAAGTTTATTCAGTTTCTATTAAAGACAGTGAGGGGAATTAAATTTTTTGGGGCGTCTAATACTCCCATCTAAACGGGACTGTTTAGATGCCCAAACAATAGTCCCTATTGAATTATTTGGGCGCACATGCATATTGTGCATGTCACACCCAAACAGACAGGGTTTAGCTACGTAAAACGGCTAAACCAGTCTAAAGTCCTGATTTGGACATCCAAACTCCCATTCGGACACCAAAGTGCCGACTTAATGCACATTTCTTCTCACACCTCAGGAAGCTGCGAAAAGAAATGTCATCCCCGTGGCTACTGGGTGTCTTAATGGATTAACAACTGAATTGCACCGTTTTGTGCCCCCTAATTAGCCGCGAGTAAAAACAATTAATTTGGCCCAACTGTATGGGTTTAAATCCGTGATGTCCAACTGGCTGTTTGCTGGCCAACAGCAGTCCAGCAAGTCTTCGACGGTTGCCATCAACTCTGTGCCCCCATTTTGACTTCAGTTTTGTTATAAAGCAGAGAGAAGGACTGAATGGAGTGGCTGGCTTCTATGCAGTTTATTTTACTCTTCCCTCAATCCGCTGCGGGTAATTGATGTACAAGTAGGTGTTTGTAGATATGTAGGAGGTCAAAGAGGCACAACTCTGCAGTATTCAGTGACAGCTGCACACATTTTGCAGGACTGTACTTACCTTCATTCATCCGTTCCTTGTTTGAACCACACCAATTACTCATCAGTGGCCTGATGCTTCTTCTGTTACAGGCCAACATAATCTACCTGGTCTCATTATTGTACTGTTTTCCCTGATTTACATACTCTGCTCCTCAACCTCAATTGCTCATGAGGTGCCACAGATTCTGCATCACTATACAGTTAGCAAAACACACAACAAATTAGCATGGAAATGTAGCAATTAAATCATAGAAGTACATATAAGAGCAAGAGAACAACTACATCAGTGAAACCCCAATACAGGATGCTGAAGGATTGACAGGAAGAGATCATGAAAGGGAAGTAAGCTTGTTACAGGCAAATCTAGCATTCCACAGTGTGCCAGTAAAGGGGAAGAGCTTACAAGTGATGGGTTAAGGTTGGAAGACCATGAGAAAAATAGTGGAGGGAGGTAGACAACAGACCGATTGTATGCATAAAGCCGGGTCCATGGCTGGGGGTGCTGTCATCGCTGCACTTAGGAGAAGGGTGAGAAAAAAAAAAGATGGTGGCTAAGTGGAGCTGGCACTTTAAATTCTTTAGAACGGTGACTGGCTCCTCCCCTTTAGAGGGGAGGAGCCAGTCACCGTTTAGCAGAGTTTAGCAGCAGGCTTCGAGTCCTGCTGCAAAGTTGCTGGGGTTTCAGCACGATTTCAGCCTCAGTTACCTCGGAACGAGGTGGATCCACCTCTGCCACGTCCTCTAAATTTGGACGGAACTCGAAAGGACGGTCATGAAATTTTTTTCTTAGGAGCTGGAGCTGCCGAAGGAATATACATCGACTTACCTCCTGTGGCATTGGAAATCAGAGTATCCAATTCTTGACCGAAGAGAATCTCACCATTAAACGGAATAGCTTCCACAGCTTTCTTAGATTATACATCTGCCTGCCATTGCCTAAGCCATAGTGCACGGCGAGCTGAAATCGACAAAGCAGAAATTCTGGATCCAACAGTTCCTGCGTCCTTGGCCGCCTCACCCAAATATACAGCAGATTATCTATGTCCAGCCAAAGTAACCAACTGTACAGAGGATAGACCAGATTGAAGACCTGCTACCAATTGTTCCACCCAGGCCTCTATTGCCTTGTTAACCCAAAGACCTACCAGTGTAGGATGAAGAAGTACACCAGCTGCAGAATATATAGACTTTAAAGTATTTTCCAATCTGCGATCTGCCTGCTCCTTTAAGGAGGTAGCACTAGCTACCGGCAGAATGGTCTTCTTTGATAATCTAGATAAGGAGGGATCCACAAAAGGAGGGTTTTCCCACTTAGATCTATTTTCCTCTGGAAAGGGTAAGAAAGCAACAGCCGGCGGTTAATCTGAAATTTCCTTATCCAGGTGCTTCCATGCTAGAGCAAAATGATTGCTTTCAGTACGTTGGGTAAACTTTGCTGAACATTTCTTGCAGGCATAAAGCTTTTGTGAAGTCTTATTAGACTGATTACTCCTGCTGGTCATACTGTAAATGTCAGTCACAGACACAGTAAAAGAAAAGAAGGGCTTTGTAGAGGGGAGGAGCCAGTCACAGTTTAAAAGGATTTAAAGTGCCGGCTCCACTTAGCCACCATCTACACCCCACCGTGAAGACCTTCCAGTGTCCCGGAGTGGATGAAGGAGAAATAGGCATTGACACACAAGGATAGATGCTACCTATTGCATAATGGTCCACCGGATTGCTAGGTTCTTAATGGATTGTATAATATGATCATCCAGCAATGTTGAAAGACAAAATATGTGAGGTTATGTGGACTGTACAGAGAGGATGTAATTAGATAGGGAAGTATTGAGCATATCAGAGTACCAAAAGTATCAAGGCAGTTACTACAAGGAAACGCAAACCCTGTAGTTCAAACCAGATCAGCTTCCTATTACCTGTATTTATTTCCAACATCTACCTTTTACACTTACAACATATCACTTGCTTCAAAAATTGTACATTTTAGACTGTGTGTTCATAATAGCTATCTTCACTTAATTTTACTGGCTATCACATCACCTCCCCTCTACACTAGCCCCTACCATAACCACTTTTTCTCTAGTTTTCCTTATTTTCCTTCATTAGTAGCCTTTGTGGTCTGCCTCCTCTTCACTCCTACTATTCTCATATTTCATTCATGTCATTTTCTTTCCCATGCCTATTCATATTTTCCAATCTTTTATTGATATTTCTTATTAACATTCTCCAACAACCCAAACCATACACCTAAACAACCCAACTCCTCAGCATTACCACCACGTGGATCCCAGTCTCCAGTACAACACCATTTCAAACATCAGGTTACAGGATATTAAGGGACTACAAATGGAGTTCTAAAGCAGCGAAAAGAGAAGTACTGTTCTGTATTATAACTATGGGTTAAGAGCAGAGTTCTTTTGCCGATTGTAAATGACTCTGCCCTTCCACAAATCAAATTAGGACCATGAAAATGTGACCCTTTAGGCACCTTTAATCCAGTTTCCCTAATGTTGCTCAATAAAACAACAATTCTAATCTGATGATTGTATCAGTGTATCTACTGCCTACTATGCAAAAAGCACCCCCACTGTACCTAATACGTACTATCATGCAAGAAAAAGTGCCTCATTGCAAACACTGCTATTTATTACTACGAAGCAATGCACTTTGGCTGAACTTGAACCATGCCAGTGCAAACTGAGGTGTCTAAGATTTTTAAAAAGCTTTTGTCTATCATAACTGAGGCCCAATGTCTATTCACACTGGGAAGAGTGTAGATGTATTGAAACATTGGGCGGGATGTAATGAAGTCCAAGTTTGGCGGCCGTTTGGGATGCCGGCTGAACTCGGACCTTTTTTTTTTTTTTAAAGGGGCAATCATTTCCAAGGCATGGTTTAGCCTTCTAAAAAAATAAATAAATAAATAAGATTTTACTCACCGGTAAATCTATTTCTCGTAGTCCGTAGTGGATGCTGGGACTCCGTAAGGACCATGGGGAATAGCGGCTCCGCAGGAGACTGGGCACAACTAAAGAAAGCTTTAGGACTACCTGGTGTGCACTGGCTCCTCCCACTATGACCCTCCTCCAGACCTCAGTTAGGATACTGTGCCCGGAAGAGCTGACACAATAAGGAAGGATTTTGAATCCCGGGTAAGACTCATACCAGCCACACCAATCACACCGTATAACTCGTGATACTATACCCAGTTAACAGTATGAAATATAACTGAGCCTCTCAACAGATGGCTCAACAATAAACCTTTAGTTAGGCAATAACTATATAAAAGTATTGCAGACAATCCGCACTTGGGATGGGCGCCCAGCATCCACTACGGACTACGAGAAATAGATTTACCGGTGAGTAAAATCTTATTTTCTCTGACGTCCTAAGTGGATGCTGGGACTCCGTAAGGACCATGGGGATTATACCAAAGCTCCCAAACGGGCGGGAGAGTGCGGATGACTCTGCAGCACCGAATGAGCAAACTCTAGGTCCTCCTCAGCCAGGGTATCAAACTTGTAGACTCTTGCAAAAGTGTTTGAACTCGACCAAGTAACAGCTCGGCAAAATTGTAAAGCCGAGACCCTTCGGGCAGCCGCCCAAGAAGAGCCCCTTTCCTCGTGGAATGGGCTTTTACAGATTTAGGGTGCGGCAGTCCAGCCGCAGAATGTGCAAGTTGAATCGTGCTACAGATCCAGCGAGCAATAGTCTGCTTTGAAGCAGGAGCACCCAGCTTGTTGGGTGCATATAGGATAAATAGCGAGTCAGTTTTCCTGACTCCAGCCGTCCTGGAAACATATTTTTCAGGGCCCTGACTACGTCCAGTAACTTGGAATCCTCCAAGTCCCAAGTAGCCGCAGGCACCACAATAGGTTGGTTCACACGAAACACTGATACCACCTTAGGAAGGAATTGGGAACGAGTCCTCAATTCCGCCCTATCCATATAAAAAAATCAGATAAGGGCTTTTGCATGATAAAGCCGCCAATTCTGATACACGCCTGGCCGACGCCAAGGCCAACAGCATGACCACTTTCCACGTGAGGTATTTTAGCTCCACGGATTTAAGTGGCTCAACCCAATGCGACTTCAGGAAATCCAACACCACGTTGAGATCCCACGCTGCCACTGGAGGCACAAACGGGGGCTGACTATGCAGCACTCCCTTAACAAAAGTCTGAACTTCAGGCAGTGAAGCCAGTTCTATTTTGGAAGAAAATCGATAGAGCCGAAATCTGGACCTTAATGGAACCCAATTTTAGGCCCATAGTCACCCCTGACTGTAGGAAGTGCAGAAATCGACCTAGCTGAAATTCCTCCGTTGGGGCCTTCCTGGCCTCACAGCACGCAACATATTTCCGCCATATGCGGTGATAATAGTTTGCGCTCACTTCTTTCCTAGCTTTAATTAGCGTAGGGATAACTTCCTCCGGAATGCCCTTTTCCTTCAGGATCCGGCGTTCAACCACCATGCCACCAAACGCAGCCGCGGTACGTCTTGGAACAGACAGGCCCCCTGCTGCCACAGGTCCTGTCTGAGCGGCAGAGGCCATGGGTCCTCTGAGATCATTTCTTGGAGTTCTGGGTACCAAGCTCTTCTTGGCCAATCCGGAACAATGAGTATAGTTCTTACTCCTCTCCTTCTTATTATTCTCATTACCCTGGGTATGAGAGGCAGAGAAGGGAACACATACACCGACTGGTACACCCACGGTGTTACCAGAGCGTCCACAGCTATCGCCTGAGGGTCCCTTGACCTGGCGCAATATCTTTTTAGCTTTTTGTTGAGGCGGGACGCCATCATGTCCACCTGTGGCCTTTCCCAACGGTGTACAATCATTTGGAAGACTTCTGGATGAAGTCCCCAGTCTCCCGGGTGGAGGTCGTGTCTGCTGAGAAAGTCTGCTTCCCAGTTGTCCACTCCGGGAATTAACACTGCTGACGGTGCTAACACATGATTTTCCGCCCATCGGAGAATCCTTGTGGCTTCTGCCAGCGCCATCCTGCTTCTTGTGCCGCCCTGTCGGTTTACATGAGCGACCGCCGTGATGTTGTCTGACTGGATCAGCACCGGCCGGTGTTGAAGCAGGGGTCTAGCCTGACTTAGGGCATTGTAAATGGCCCTTAGTTCCAGAATATTTATGTGTAGGGAAGTCTCCTGACTTGTCCATAGTCCTTGGAAGTTTCTTCCCTGTGTGACTGCCCCCCAGCCTCGAAGGCTGGCATCCGTGGTCACCAGGACCCAGTCCTGTATGCCGAATCTGCGGCCCTCTAGAAGATGAGCACTCTGCAGCCACCACAACAGCGACACCCTGGCCCTTGGAGACAGGGTTATCCGCCTATGCATCTGAAGATGCGACCCGGACCACTTGTCCAACAGATCCCACTGGAAGATCCTTGCATGGAACCTGCCGAATGGAATTTCTTCGTAAGAAGCTACCATCTTTCCCAGGGCTCGCGTGCATTGATGCACCGACACCTGTATTTGTATTAGGAGGTCTCTGTCTAGAGACGACAACTCCTTGGACTTCTCCTCCGGGAGAAACCCTTTTTTCTTGTTCTGTGTCCAGAACCATACCCAGGAACAGTAGACGCGTCGTAGGAACCAGCTGCGGCTTTGGAATATTCAGAATCCAGCCGTGCTGTTGTAGCACTTCCCGAGATAGTGCTACTCCGACGAACAACTGCTCCCTGGACCTCGCCTTTATAAGGAGATCGTCCAAGTACGGGATAATTATTTCGGCCATTACCTTGGTAAATACCCTCGGTGCCGGGGACAGACCAACGGCAACGTCTGGAATTGGTAATGACAAACCTGTACCACAATTTTGATGTACTCCTGGTGAGGAGGGTAAATAGGGACATGCAGGTAAGCATCCTTGATGTCCAGTGATACCATGAAATTCTCCAGGCTTGCAATAATCGCCCTGAGCGATTCCATTTTGAACTTGAACCTTCGTCTATAAGTGTTCAAGGATTTCAATTTTAGAATGGGTCTCACCGAACAGTCTGGTTTCGGTACCACAAACATTGTGGAATAGTAACCCCGGCCTTGTTGAAGGAGGGGTACCTTGATTTCACCTGCTGGAAGTACAGCTTGTGAATTGCCGCCAGTACTACCTCCCTTTCTCCGAGGGCAGCAGGCAAGGCTGATGTGAGGTAACGGCGAGGGGGAGTCGCCTCGAACTCCAGCTTGTATCCCTGTGATACTACTTGCAGAACCTAGGGATCCACCTGTGGGCAAGCCCACTGGTCCCTGAAGTTCCCGAGACGCGCCCCCACCGCACCTGTCTCCACCTGTGGAGCCCCAGCGTCATGCGGTGGACTCAGAGGAAGCGGGGGAAGATTTTTGATCCTGGGAACTGGCTGTCTGGTGCAGCTTTTTCCTTCTTCCCTTGACTCTGTGCAGAAAGGAAGCACCTTTGACCCGCTTGCTTTTCTGAAGCCGAAAGGACTGTACCTGAAAATATGGTGCTTTCTTAGGCTGTGAGGAAACCTGAGGTAAAAAAAATTTCTTCCCAGCTGTTGCTGTGGATACGAGGTCCCAGAGACCATCCCCAAACAATTCCTCACCCTTATAAGGCAGAATCTCCATGTGCCTTTTAAAGTCAGCATCACCTGTCCACTGCCGGGTCTCTAATACCCTCATGGCAGAATGGACATTGCCTTAATTCTGGATGCCAGCCGGCAAATATCCCTCTGTGCATCCCTCATATATAAGACGACGTCTTTAATATGCTCTATGTTAGCAAAATATTATCTCTGTCTAGGGTATTAATATTGACAGGGTATCAGACCACGCTGCAGCAGCACTATTCATGCTGAGGCAATTGCAGGTCTCAGTATAGTACCTGAGTGTGTATATACAGACTTCAGGATAGCCTCCTGCTTTTTATCAGCAGGCTCCTTCAAAGTGGCCGTATCCTAAGACGGCAGTGCCACCTTTTTTGACAAACGTGTGAGCGCCTATCCACCCTAGGGGATATCACCCAACGTGACTTATCCTCTGGCGGGAAAGGGTACGCCATCAGTAACTTTTTAGAAATTACCAGTTTCTTATCGGGGGAACCCACGCTTCTTTACACACTTCATTCACTCATCTGATTGGGGAACAAAACACTGGCTGCTTTTTCTCCCCAAACATAAAACCCCTTTTATGTGGTAGTTGGGTTCATGTCAGAAATGTGTAACACATTTTTCATTGCCGAGATCATGCAACGGATGTTCCTAGTGGATTGTGTATATGTCTCAATCTAGTCGACACTGGAGTCAAACTCCGTGTCGACATCTGTGGCTGCCATCTGAGGTAACGGGCGTTTTTTGAGCTCCTGATGGCCTTTGAGACGCGGGCTGAGAAGCCGGCTGTCCCACAGCTGTTACGTCATCCAGCCTTTTATGTAAGGAGTTGACATTGTCGGTTAATACCTTCCACCTATCCATCCACTCTGATGTCGGCCCCACAGGGGGCGACATCCCATTTATCGGCCTCTGCTCCGCCTCCACGTAACCTTCCACATCCAACATGTCGACACAGCCGTACCGACACACCGCACACACACAGGGAATGCTCTGACTGAGGACAGGACCCCACAAAGTCCTTTGGGGAGACAGAGAGAGAGTATGCAAGCACACACCAGAGCGCTATATAATGCAGGGATTAACACTATAACTGAGTGATTTTTCCCCCAATAGCTGCTTGTATACACATATTGCGCCTAAATTTAGTGCCCCCCCTCTCTTTTTAACCCTTTGAGCCTGAAAACTACAGGGGAGAGCCTGGGGAGCTGTCTTCCAGCTGCACTGTGAAGAAAAAATGGCGCCAGTGTGCTGAGGGAGTTAGCCCCGCCCCTTTTTCGTCGGACTTTTCTCCCGCTTTTTTCAGGAATTCTGGCAGGGGTAATTTATCACATATATAGCCCTGGGACTATATATTGTGATGATTTGCCAGCCAAGGTGTTTATATTGCTGCTCAGGGCGCCCCCCCCCCAGCGCCCTGCACCCATCAGTGACCGGAGTGTGAGGTGTGCATGAGGAGCAATGGCGCACAGCTGCAGTGCTGTGCGCTACCTTGTTGAAGACCGAGGTCTTCTGCCGCCGATTTTCCGGACCACTTCTTGCTTCTGGCTCTGTAAGGGGGGCGGCGGTGCGGCTCCGGGACCGAACGATCGAGGTCGGGTCCTGTGTTCGATCCCTCTGGAGCTAATGGTGACCAGTAGCCTAAGAAGCCCAAACTATCTCCAGTCAGGTAGGTTCGCTTCTTCTCCCCTTAGTCCCTTGCTGCAGTGAGTCTGTTGCCAGCAGATCTCACTGTAAAATAAAAAACCTAAAATATACTTTCTTTCTAGGAGCTCAGGAGAGCCCCTAGTGTGCATCCAGCTCAGCCACGCACAAGATTCTAACGGAGGTCTGGAGGAGGGTCATAGTGGGAGGAGCCAGTGCACACCAGGTAGTCCTAAAGCTTTCTTTAGTTGTGCCTAGTCTCCTGCGGAGCCGCTATTCCCCATGGTCCTTACGGAGTCCCAGCATCCACTTAGGACGTCAGAGAAATGGGAGTTAAAACACTCTGATCTAAAATAAAACTAATTACAAAGCAGAATTGAATAACGGCAGGAGTTAATTCCCAGCGCTATTCAACTGTCAGCAAATTGAATCGACCCCTATGTGTTTTGAATTCATGAGCTTTACATTGAGAGCATGAAGTTGTATTTACTGTAGTTATACTTGAAATAAAACCATGCACATAGCAAACACATTGCATATATACTCTTTATAGCAAGCTTAGCAATGTCTGCAGGTATGCAGAAGATGGACAGAAGCCAGCAGTTGCTACTATAAATACAGACAGAGAGCACGTGCTTGTTCACTTTCATTTTTGACATCAGTATGCCTCAGCCCCAGCTCTGAGTTAGAACACTCATGCTTTAATGTATGCATATTTGTATGTACAACACAACGCTGTGGAACAGTTATGTGTACAGGGACAATTGTCCACACAAACATAATGTAGTTCAGAAACATTCTGCAATATAGCCGCCTTCATAAATGTGAGGAATAAACACAGTGCTATATATTTACAGACTTGCAGTCTGAGCAGGTACTGTGTTATGAAGAAAATCTCATTACGAATATTTGTTAATCATATGTAAGAAATGGGATTACGAGCATGTAATGAGGGAATGCAGTATTACTGCAATATTCTAATAAGTGGAGGCATACTTTACAAAGGTCATTCCCAACTCTTTCCATAGTCATATATAGCTGTCCAATGATAGGGACCTCAACAGCTAGTGATAAGCCCTGCCTGCGCTGCACTAACTTCCCTGCCTGCATTTTAAATGTGGCACTTTTCAGAGTCAAACAGCTTGGATGTCACAGCAATGGGGAATGATAAGAGACAGGGACCCTGGCATAGTACTTCACAGTTTTGCTAGATAGTAGAATGTTTTCTATGATGTTAAAATGTTAATTGCGACTTAACATATCATTTCGTTTGCTTTAAGCAATCCTTGATTACAAGCATGTCAAAAATGTAACATGCAGCTTCCCACTCTACACTAAATTAAGTAGCACCCTGCAGGCAGTCTGTACATTCATAACCTTTTATTCAGACAGGCCCATGACCCTGGTTACATTAAATAATGCATTGCATGGTTTAACCAAATAAAAACAAAGTTCACCTATCCTCTTCAGTACAGAGTGCAGTGATTCCTCAGCCTCTGTGTGCTATTACAGTAACAGAAAGATTATACAATGCTTTCTCCATCTGTCTTTCTGAAAAACCTTTAACTTCACAGCACAGAGGCTACCATACGTAAACTTCAAATGCGGCTTTACCTATTTATCATATGTGTATGAGAATGATCATCTGTATTTTGGAACCAATTTAGAATTTGATGCATTCTTACAAAAATGTAAATATTTGGTTGCAAAATTGCAGTCTCAAAGTACATACAGCTCACAATGCAGCAATTTGCATACCGAACCGATTTACCAATATTTATAATCATACTTACATTCGGCTATTTTCTATGTTTTCTGAAATTGGATCTCCTGGTGATCTGTAAAACACAAAGATTTGTGCTTTTATACACATACATAACGAATACAAAATAGTAAAAACACAACAAAAAAAGCTGAAGACCACTTGTGCACTACCTACACCAACTTTTAAAAAGCAAAAGTGGTTTCTTTCTAAGATTACTAGCCTGATGCATCAATACTCCTATATAGGTAACAAGTAGAAAGATTTCTCAAAACCCTTGCTGATATTACTATGCTATTCAAATATTAATCTAATATTTCCTTAGAATTGCTCTTGTCTATTTTCTTATCAGCAGGACAGAAATCACCTCCAACTTGCACTTCAATGGAGCAGTGCAATTATAGGTGAAATTATAGATGCAATCCCAGTACCTGAACACAAAAATGATATACAGTATGTACCTAAAACCAAGGAAAATATACCTGTCCGTTTATTAAATATATGAAAGGCATCTTGATCAACAGATTGCTTACACCTGTCAAGAACCTACAATTTCCCACCAAAAAATAAATTAAGTACCGGTAATTTAAAAAAAATGCTAATTGATGTCAAACAAAGAACCGGCACTGGAATATATTGCATTATAAGGAATCTGTTTATATCAGAGAAACTCATCAAGGTCTACATTGTCAGCGATTCACCCTTCCCATGCGTGCGGCTCCTCTGCAATGAAAGGCTCCATTCTCCCTACTCGCTCTGATGCTGGGGCGAGGGGAACAGAACTCCCAGCTGGCATACAAAGCCTTGCAGCTCCGGGACTGGTTGCCACTGGCCATGACTCGTGGGTGCCGGTGGGAGGTGCAGACACTGGTGCAACATGGGTGGACGGAGGCGGAATGCTGGGGATATAGTTCCAGGCCATGATAACCCCTGCCAATGTGGCCGGAAAAGGTACCCTTTTTTCACATTTATTGTAGTTGAGACAGATTAATGTGAACATGCCATAATCCATGTAGCTATTACACAGGGGACATTATGTAAGGTTATTTGTACTTCGGTTAAAAGTTATGTAGGTGGTTCTGGTATGGACCCAGGGTTAATTAACAAGCCAGCCAATCTCCAGGGACTGGGTCATAACATCACTATTGGGAAGGGGGCAGGGAGGCATTCATAAGGTATTTTTGTTCTACATCAGACTTGGGGGATCAATGCTGAGTTAAAGCCTGGAACTGCATTTTCCTTTCCTTTTTATTTTGAAAATTGCAACATGTCTATGTAATCTGCAACCCTTTATTTATATTATTTCTGTAACTAAGCATTGTACTTCCTTAAATAAAACGTTCCTTTAATCATCTTTTTATATATGCTCCAGAACAGTCCAAGATGTTATCAGATCGCCACAGTTACGTTTTAACTATTATTGACTGCTAGAAGCTGGGGGAGACCAACTAACTGTACGGTCATTTGTGAAGCTGTGCTTGCGCAATCTGAGTGATAGGGGACCAGTGGCTCTTTTGTATTTTCCACACGTTGTGGCAGTAGAAAGGTGTATGGTATACAGAACAGTAATTGTATATTAGACTCTGCTCTAACTAAATCATGATGTTGGTATCTGTGCAATCAAAGTCCTAAAACTAGTGTAATACGAGTCAGGGTGATAGTTACTGGCTCTGATCAGTAAGTGTTAAATCAGGGATACCTACAGGGGCTTCTGACCCAAGCATAAAATTAAAACCACCCAATATTGTGTCAGTCCTCTCCCCTTGCCACCACAACAGTTGTCCTGTGGTATCTAGCACGGAGACGTTAGCAGTAGATCCTATACATTGTTTGTTGCAAGGTGGTGCTTCCATGGCTCAGACCTAAGTTTTCAAGCACAGCCTACTGATCCTCGATCGGATTGAGATCTACAGAATTTGGAGGCCTATTCAACACTATGAACTCTGTCGGGTTTTTCAAACTTTTCCTGAGCAATTTTTGCAGTATGGCAGGGAACAGTATCCTGCTGAAGAGGCCACAGCCACTAGAGGATACCATTGCCATGAAGGGTGTACTTTGCAACATTGTTTAGGTAGGTGGTGTGTCAAAGTAACATCCACACGAATGCCAGGACCTAAGCCGAGAGCAACACACTTCAAACGCCAGCTTGCCTTCTTCCCATAATGCATCCTGTTGCCATCTCTTCCCAAGGTAAACATTGCAATGTAATTCATCATACAAAGCCACCTTCTCCCATTGCTCCATGGTCCCGTCCTGACTGTCACATACCCATTGTAGGTGCATTTGGCAGTGCTATATGCACTCTGACCAGTCTGCAGCTATGCACTGTATGTTTCGACACCTTTCCATCACAGCCAGCACTACTTTTTCAACAATTCGTCCTAGAGCAGCTAGCTATAGGGAGGAATTCAACTGACGGCAAGGGGGGAAAGTTGGTGTGGTGTTTAAATGCCAGCAGCCCTACTCATTACCTTCGCCCGGCCGATTCACTCCCGTCCTCCCAAAAAATGCTTGTACCCTATGGGGTACCAAACACTTTCGAGTTAAATCCCACCACCATACTTTACAGCAGGTGTAACAGGAATTCAGCCAGATCAGAAACTCTCTGGCAAATGAATCCTCCCCATAGTGTTAAATGGTAAATATTCAAAAAATTAACAAAATTTATAGAGTGCTATCAACTGATTTAAGTCTGTTAGGCAACATTTATTGATGCTAAATTAGGGTACAAAGTTTTGTGAACTAATCTTTAAGAGGCTGTGGCTGGTAAACACCTTGCCAACATGGGTATGTTGAGACTGGATAAAAGTTGCAGATCTGAAGTCTATATAGTACACTATCCAGAACATTGTGATGTGTGTATATCAACTTGACCTGCTTGATGAATGTGTGTCTTCTGAATAACTAAGAACATTTGTATGTTGTATTTCTAGTACCCTCATTTTAATGGACCTAATACAGTATGTATAGCATTACTGCCTCACAGCACTGAGGTCATGGGTTTGATTCCCGCCATGGCCCTAACTGTGTGGAGTTTGTATATTCTCCCCGTACTTGCATGGGTTTCCTCTGGGTACTTTAGTTTCCTCCCACAATCCAAAAATATACTGGTAGGTTAATTGGTTCCAAACATAACTAACCCAAGCGTGAATGTGTGTGCATGTACATATGGTAGGGAATATAGATTGTAAACTCTACTGGGACAGGGACTGATGTGAATGGCCAAAATATCTGTAAAGTGATGCGGAATATGTGCGCACTATATAAATGGTAATAAATAATAAACATCTTGAACTGTCATGCACCAGGAACTGGCAGACAAGATGAACAACTTTTACTGCAGATTTGAGAAGGAGGCCCCCTGTCCCAGTCCTACTCCTGTCACGGGCGAAGCTGACCACCCACTCCCCTATCCCGGTCTCCACTCTCAGTTACTGCGAGTGGATCAGAAAGAGGTAGAAGGAATGATCAGAGGGGTCAAATCTAGGAAAGCCACAGGCCTGGACGGACTATCGCCATCTGCCCTAATGAACTGTGCTGTTCAGCTCGCCCCCATCTTCTCCAAGATCTTCAACACCTCACTGGAGACGTGCAAGGTTCCCTCCTGCTTTAAATGTTCAACAATCGTCCCGGTTCCAAAGAGCACAGCTGCAAAAGACCTAAACGACTACAGGCCGATCGCACTAACATCTGTGGCAATGAAAGTGTTTGAACGGCTGGTGCTGAACCACCTGAGAGAAGAGACTAACACCCACCTAGACCCCTTGAAGCTTGCATACAGAGTGAACAGGAGTGTCGAGGACGCAGTTACTCACTACATACAACAGCACCTAGACCGACCGGGCTATTATGCGAGGGTCCTATTTGTCGACTTCAGTTCAGCATTCAAACACAATCGTCCCCAGTATCCTACAAGCCAAATGCCTCTTCTTAGGGGTCCCAGAATCAACATGCTTCTGGATCGTCGACTTCCTGACAGCATGGAAACCGGTGGTGAAAGCCGGGTCATTCACGTCTAGTGGGCACATGACCAGCACGGGTGCCCCTCAAGGATGTGTCCTCCCCCCCCTGCTCTTCTCTCTATATACCAACGACTGCACCTCAGCCGAGCAATCAGTAAAAATTAAATTTGCAGACGACACCAGTGTCATCGGCTTGATCAAGGGCGAAGACGAATCTGCATACAGACGCGAAGTGGAATGGCTAACGCAGTCGTGCAGCAGGAACAACCTTGACCTAAATCCCTTCAAAACAGTTGAGATGGTGGTGGACGGAAACCCAATGCCATGCAACCACTCGTAATAGCCAACAGCATGGTTTCGTGGGTCGACTCCTTCAAATTCCTAGGGTCAAAAATTTCCTGTGACATCAAATGTGGACCCAACATAAGCACTGTCGTAAAGAAGGCCCAGCAGCGGATGTTCTCTCTCAGACAACTCAGGAAATTCAACATCCTGTAGAAGTTGCTGCTCATCTTCTACACAGCGATCATAGAATTGATCCTATGTTCCTCGATCAGAGTCTGGTATGGAGCTGACAATGCGAGTGACAGACGGAGGCTGCAAAGGGTGGTGAGGACAGCTGAAAAGATTGTTGGGGCTGACTTCCCTCCCGTCCAGGAATTATACCAGTCAAGGGTCAGGAAGCGAGCGGAGAAAATCGTGGCAGACATGCAGCACCCAGGTCACAAACTGTTTGAACCGCTTCCATCAGGCAGACGCTACAGGTCCATTCCCGCGAAGTCGACCAGATCCATTAAAAGCTTCTTACCACTAGCTGAACAATATACAAAAAGTCTAACATATATGTCAAGTCTATCGTACAGTTGCAATGTGCAGTATGAACTCATATGTGTAATGTTTGTAATGTATGCTACGTTTTTCCCCCTTCTTATGCTATGTATTGCCCCTTCATGTTGCTGATTGGCAATGCACTGTACCACAAAAAATTCCTAGTGAACGCGAGTACACCTGGCCAATAAAGCTGATTCTGAACGCTTGCATCTACTTGTATCCTGTGACTACCAGTTAAATGTAAAACACTTAACCGTTCTCAACAGTCCTGTGTCTCAAACACAGCATCTCCAAGCTCAAGCAATCTGCGCACTACTGGTCGATAATGGGAAGTGAAGGATTAGTCAAAACAAAACCAGGAAGTGTTGTAGAGTCATAACACATACACAGAAGTCAGTGATTGTGGGTGCCAATGTAGCAGTGCAGTGGACGCAGTTCCTGGTGCTGCTGTAGGAGCTTGAAGTGGTTCCCGATGTCAGTGTAAAAGCCTGGTGATAGCATTGTTACCCACTCATGACACAGTTGGAGGGGTCAGTAACAGATGGTTACTGAAGGCAAGAGAGAATCTGTATACCCTAAGGAGAGGCAAGGTAAGCTCACTTCCCCGCAATCTTTATCAGCCAGTAGAATATCCGGTCACATTTATTTCAAAAATCTAATCTTTAATTTAAAAAAAACCTGATTACAATTTGTATTACAATTTATATATAGACAATTATTCATTGTAAAATGTGAATGTTGCATCTGTCATAGTTCACCTTGCCACTTTCCAGGAAGAACAGGACATTGCATTATCCACTATTATTAATGCCAATTTATAGAATTTACCATAGAAATCTGGTGGTAAACCTCTCAAGACACTAGTAGAATTTATACTGTCCTAGCAGCTTGTGATGACCTGATGCAATGTCATACTCATTCAGGAATACTTAGGAAAACTGCACTAAAAATGGTAAAGTGACTCCTCCCACTTTGGCGCTAATCCAATGCTACACTTTTTGCAGGAACTTCTATTTTCTCAATAAAATGTAATGTACCGGCTTGATGTGAATAAAATATAAATTTAATACTACACAATGATTAAAAGTGAGACAAAAACAGAACCCAACATGGGAAACAGAGTCCTACCAAGATGATAATCGGAGCCGCAGGTGTTATGAATGCAAGGTATTTCCCGGGAACAATACCCTGCATGTGGCTCCGTCAGGCGTGTTCCCCAGTGGTCCCTTTCACAGTCAAGGATGTCCAGAAGCACAGGAAAGTACTGGAAAGCAGGTGCCGACGCGTTTCGGGACATCAAAGTCCCTTTTTCAAGGCTTAGGAAAACTATTCTACAATTGCGTAGAAAATGGTCATCTAGAAGATATTACATACTGCATGTCAGTGCTTCTCAAACTTTCTTTATTATAGCACACTACAGCATCAGTATTCTTTTTTTCAAGGCATCCTAGGATAAAAGTTTTTTTATTGATAAATTTGGAAAATAATATTAAGCAAAATGTGCCTACCTGTCATCCCTAGGTTCAGTTTTGTGGTGGTGTACAGTTGTGTCCAAGTTTTATGATTGGCAGCGACTAGCACTGATTTTGCTAATCACTTTGACCATAAATAATTTAATTTGGTCTTCAACCACCAACCCGAGGAACCCCTGCAAGAGCGGCACCCCAGGGTACCTAGGGACACAGTTTGGGAACCACAGACATATTTGCAAGATCACAGAATTTCCATCTACTGTAAGTGCAAAATTCCAAAGAAGCTAATGGGGTACACCATGGTTCACATATTCACCTGTATAAATCAAGTGTAACAAACAAATCTGACAATTCGATGTGATTCATGGGTGACCAGATTTTCCATCAGCTTTTCAGAGTGATGCTAGCTACACACTGATTATTGGGCTGACCAGCACTGGAAGCCAACAGTTGTTCACAAGCAAGTCAGATTGTCCCTCAACATCAGAAGTGCTGAAACGCAGATATTGTGCAGCAATTGTATTATGTACATTACAGACCTCGTCTGGCAAACTGCATGTAAAATACATAATATCAAATGTATCATTCTTATAGGAACAATAATCATGCAGTGCAGTGATTCCCAAACAGTGTCATGGCACATTGGGGCTCTTGCAGGGGTGCCCTGGGTTGGTGGTCCAGGACCAATTCAAATTATTTCTGGTCAATTTAATAGACAAAACCAGTGCTTGTGACTTCCAATCATAAAATATGTGGACAAACAGAACCAAATTCTGTCCCTCACAATATAAATGAACCTAATGATGACATATACACACACAAGTGACTTAATTTAATGTTTCTGAATTTTATAATAAGAAACTTTTTGGCCTAGTGGTGCCATGAAAAAAGATTGCGATACTGTAGGGCGCTGTGAATATTTGTTTAGGCACAGGACTGGGACAGGCACAATACTGCTGCACTTGTTATTTTAATGTGCCCTATGAGAGAGAAAACCTGGTCATGTTTCAGTGGATTCAAGAACAGACAGCAACGTGTGGTGTGCAACACTGAATCCTAAAAATGGCTTTTGCTGGTTAATGAAAGTAAGCAGGTATCATACAGATTTTTCCAGCAGAGGAAGGAGAAAGACCATGTGATGCAGATGTTGGGCTATATTTACGAAGTGGCGGCTTTTGCAAGCTGCCAGTTCTTGGCGGGATGGAGCTGAAAATTAAAAAAGGGGCACTTACATTCAAGGGGTCATTCCGAGTTGATCGCTCGCTGCCTATTTTCGCAGCGCAGCGATCAGGGCAAAAAACAGCATTTCTGCATATGCCCCGCAATGCGCACACGCGACGTACGGGTACAACGAACGATGTGATTTTGCACAGGCTCTAGCGAAGAATTAAGTCGCACTGACGGCCGCAGAGTGATTGACATGAAGTGGGCGTTTCTGGGTGTCAACTGACCGTTTTCAGGGAGAGTTTGGAAAAACGCAGGTGTGGCTGGGTGGGGGTGTGACGTCAAATCCGGACACGAATAGGCTGAAGTGATCACAAGCGCTAAGTTCTGAGCTACTCTGAAACTGCACAAACTGTTTTTGCAGAGCGCGGCTGCACAAGCGTTCGCACTTCTGCTATGCTAAAATACACTCCCCAGTGGGCGGCGGCATAGCGTTTTCACGGCTGCTAAAAATTGCTAGCGAGCAATCAACTCGGAATGACCCCCTCAGTGTAAAGCATGCTGAGCTATACACCGAATGGGAGTACCGCCTAAAGTTTCCAGCTCCAACCCTGCCTGTGCTTACCTCTGATCTCAAGTTTACTACTGGCATTGTGTCCTAAATGTGCTATTATCCACCTGCGTTATGTTCAAGAGGTGGTCATGTGATGCAAAAGTTGGCTGCTATGGGGAAAGCAATAAGAGATCAAGTTCAATCTTATTCTATTTTATGACCCATTAAATATCACCCACTGCCACATTTTTAAAAACAGTGTGGGCTGTGAATTAAGCTTGGCAAGATATAAGGTAAAGAACAAGCAATTGGAGCTGATGAAGCATAATTTGAGAAAACAACAATTGGACACAAGGCAGGAAATTGATGGGGGGGGCACAAGTAGAGGCTTGGAGGGTCGCAGGCAGGTATAAGACCACCTGCTGCCCATAAGCGCACCACAATCTGCAGAAGCAAATATATCAAATGTTATTAATTTCCATTAACTTTCAATTATTTTGCATCTGCTTTTTAAGTGCTTAGTTATTCTAAAACCTAGACGGAAATATTTAGTATTCTGAACAACTTGTACCAATGGATGTTAAAGATACTGGATAAACCATTATAAAGGCCCATACACACTTGACGATGCACACGTCGTTAACGACTTCCCTTGAACTTCCCTTGAACAGCAGAGCAAACGACATGAGCATACACACTACCAACGACCATTCATCGTTGAAGCATCCAAGCTGAACAGTTTATTAAAATAATGAGCTGGGAACAGGGCTGGTGAACAGTGGCTTGGTCGTTGGTCGTTCACACCATACACATTCAACGACATGTCTGGTCGGTAACGACCATAGTGGAAATTGAGCATACATGCTCCACAGATAAGCGAGGGTCGTTAACGTCCCGCGGGGCCGCGCATCTGTGGTCGTCGGATGCATACACACTTGACGATATAATGAGCGACGTCGTTGATGAGGGCTGAAATGAACTACGTCGCTCATTTTATCGTCAAGTGTGTATGGGCCTTAAGACATCTGTATTTACTGAAGGTCGCCCTGTTTTGCCAATCAAATACTTAGTTTACTCATATGCTTTAAGAGAGTATAGACTGACATTACAATGTGCACAATTCTTAAGTACGGTTTCATTTATCTTGGGACTTGCCCAGTGCTGAAAAAGGCAGCGTGAATTTCCTGTAGTCCCTTTGGTCACTGAAATTAGTCTGTACTATATCAGGAGTCCCTTGCTTGTGACAAACTGCAAACTTGCATTCTTCCCTAGTAAACAGATACAGATGTTACATAGCGCTCACTTCAGACTTGCTACTAAATCCAAAGTGACGGCTGATGCTTGCTGTCAAGCCACACTAGCACAGGTCACCACAGGATGCCGCAGAACTGGTTCTAGAAAGAAAATCAATATTCATAATTCATTTAAAAAACAGGAAATGCTTGCACATTTTTATGGTAAAAAAACTTTACATATACTGAAGTCTCTTTAAAAAAAACACAAAAACAACTTTTATTACTTTTATCAGTAAAGAATACCTTGTCATAGCAATTCAGACAGATTTTTGCTGAATCGGGATATACAAATATTAGCATAATTAAAAAAAAAAAAAAAAGGATTTATTACTAAGGAGGGGTTTGTCATCGGCTTTAACCAATGGATTTAAAACGGCAATAGTAATATATGCTAAACAAGCTTGATTTCGTATTACTACTCCTGTTTTAAATCCACTGTTCATAGTCGGTGATGCTTGGGGGCTTTGACAAACCCAGTAGGCACACTTCTCCAATTGTATCCATTGCACACTGCAGATCTATGATTCAGGTTGCACTAACTGTTGATGTGATCGAAATCACAGAACTAGTGCGATAACAGCGTTGCATGCGGCACTTAAGGCAGAATATTCAGTTTACAGTGCTTAGTACCCGCGCATTAGCCGTGGTAAACTGCAGCTCACTACTTAAGTGGGTTTACAAAGCATGGGATAAAGGATAGCTCCAGGCACTAATTCCAGGATTTTAAACCATCGCTGAATTGAATTCCACCCCATAGGAGTATAATATGTGGTTGGCAGACAGGACGTTTCAAGCGACAGATTTCAAAAACAGTGTCAACAGGGTACTTGGCCACTGGGGAGAGCAACATTTTGGACATGTCACTAAAGTTGATGCATAGGTATTCTGCATAATGTAATCAATGTTACATTCACAGTATGCCGTACAACAGTGCCCCTAAGTCACAGTATGCCACACTGTAGGGCATAATTTGCCATAAAAAATAAATAAAAAATGGTTTGAGAAGATCCCTTTAGCCACTCCTTATAAGTTTTTTCCCCTTTAATTTGAGGGTGTTTGTCATGTTAGCCTTAGGCACATAAAAACCAAATATTAAGAAAATATCTGCTAGCAAAAAAAAAAACTGGGTAAACGTATATTTAATGTTATATTAAGAATATCATAACATAAGGTTTTAAGAGTTAGTCACAGATTTTGCTATGGTAGCAAAATCTGCATCCACTAAAATCACATGCCGGGGGCCCGCCCAACACAGGGCAAGGGCGTCCAGCATGTGTGGAATTGCAAAAACTCAAATAGAGGTTGATGACGGCCTACGCAGCATGGCTGTGTAGGCAGGCGCACCGCCGCCATGTTTACGATAGCAGGAAACGCAGGCAGCGTCATCGGCCAGTCCCGAAAACTGCCATGACATGCCTTTGTTTCCTGGTGCCCCCCCTTCCCCTACGCTGCCCTCGGACGCCCGCTGCATGTCATGATGCAAACGCATCATTCCGGGGTGCAATTGTATCATGATTGTTTGCGCAATATAGCTGCTGTACGTGCACAAACACCCACAAAGTGTCCGTTTGCGCAATAGCAGCAGCTGCTATTACCTATAAGGCCCAGAGCCCAGTTTGCATTCATTACTGTGCTCAAACTGATGATGCCCTACTTACTATGGGCGGTATTCAATTATCGCGCCCAATCTCCCGTCCAAAGTGACGGGAGATCATGGGGGCAATATTCTATTGTATTTGTTTTCCGTACTAATCACACCCATAGAGGTGGGGGTTAAGCCGCGTAAAGAAGCTAAACCGGACCAAAGTGCTGGGCGTGATTGTGAAACCAAACGAGTCACTTTTCCTGGGGGTAGTGAGCCGAAATGCAGGCATCAGCAGCCATCGTGCCTGAACAGAGCTACAATTGAATAGCTCTGTTTGGCGCCATCTAGTGGCTACCGGCGTGATAACAATTGAATCTTCACAGCTAATTTGCTGCCTCACTACCTCCTCAGTAGACTACAGGCAGCTTATCTTTCCACTGCATGCCTATGTGTAGTAGAAGCTGCGAGTCTGCATCGGGCCGCTGGTGATACTGAGTGGGAGTCCCGAGTCCTATCTCCTATTCTATAAATGGTGTGCATCTCCTGGGGAATGGACTGTGGCCGGTGTCCAGCATTTTACTCTTCCCATCTCCTGATGCTCCCAGACTCAGTCACTGACTATGTGCTGTGCTCTGGAAAAGTGCAGCACACAAGTCAGCCCTCACAAAACAGGCAGGGTGCAGTTATGCCAAAAGAGCCTAGCATGAACACTGCAAAATAAATATTTTAACAAGTCATATTAATAGATGTTGTGTATGTTTAACATTATGGCATAAAAATGCCACCACTTGCCCCACCATGGTTAGCAGACTTCCAACTCCCCTCACTGTGCCATTTCCAGATTGTTAGCTTTAACTCCCAGTATTCCACCCGTAACCTTCGGATGATGTCTCTGTTTGAACACATCTGTGTATACTCGGTGGGTGGGAAAGGAAACATCTCCGCTCTATATAACACCATTCTGGGAAGCAGATTTATGAACTCCTATTGATGAGGGATGAGCCATCATTAGGAAAAGCAAATTGCCAAAGCTTCCATCACTTGGGTAATTGTATTACCCTGCGATATGGGGAAGCAGTATCAGTGCACGTTATGTGCGCTGATAAAGCTTCTCCACCATGCAAGACACTGGCGGTGGGGGCACAGTGACAGGGGCGCTATGCACCCTTGTCCATATCAGCACTGCTATCTAATAGATAGCAGGTCGATATGTGCATGCAATGTATGAGCTGACCGTTCCGATACCCGCAGCTGTCAATTTCGAAAGCTGCAGGTGGCGATGCCCATAGACCATAGCAGTGACAGAGCTGTCCCTGGCTGTGGCGCGTGCCGGCTCTGAAGTGTGCACGGGATCTCGTGTGAGTAGCTTCGGCAGACATGCTGTTAGTACATCTTGCCGATGTCCCTTCTCGATAGTTAAGCGAAGCAGGACGTATTATCCATGCTGCTATAATACATTTACCCCAGTGTGACTATAAGAGAATCATGCTACACGGTCTATGCGAGATGGTACAATGTGCTGTCACAATTCCATCACCACCAAGCCCCTGCTGGAGACAATGTGGTGAGAAGGATACATTCCTCCATGCTTGGTGGTCTTGCCCAACATCCTGCTGGGATAAGCACGGGTCACAGGCTCGTCTCTGCATCGCTTTTGAGTGCCCCATTCTCATCTGCTCAGGACAGCTTCACAGGCCATATTTGTAATGCCACAAAATCTTTACGGACATCTGGAGTTTACAGAATGACACTGTGACTACCTTTCACAAACTATGGTCCCCGTGGCATCAATCCTTTTCCCTTATACCCCCCCTTGTTAGTTGGAAATGGTACCTCGAGTATGTTTCCCTTGCTTTACTCAAGTTTAGGTCCCCTTTATGTTTATTCCTTATGTCCAATTAGCCCGTGTTATAGCAAGGACTTTTAGTATTATGCATATGTTGTTTGGGCTTTAATGGTATGCATGTATATTATTTTATAGGTTTCTATGTACCCTGCTTGTAATGTTTTCTTGCTATGTTACTGTATATGCCCAGCTTATTATGTACCCTTATTAGACTGAAAATATCAATAAAAGCTATTTATTTATTTTTAATACCAGTTCTCCCAACATAGACAGACCTGTGCAAGCATCCACCTCACAGTGGGGCAGATGTATTAACCTGGAGAAGGCATAAGGAAATGATAAACCAGTGATAAGTGCAAGGTGATAAAAACAAAAGCCAACCAGGTACAATGTGTACATTAACAGTTAGGAGCCGATTGGCTGGTGTGCTTATCACTGGTCTATCACTTCCTTATGCCGTCTCCAGCCTTAATACATCTGCCCCGGTGGGCTGCTGCTTATTGCTGTTGGTGAACCCTGGGTTCTTCCCTTAAAACTCAACCTATGGTTGCATACTTAAACGTAATTCTTATTCTCAAATGTTTACAATGTACGTCACATCATGTAACCCAATACCTACAGTACTAACCTTAATGAAAGAAGTTAATAGGTAGTGAACTCCAGGAATCCCATTTCCTGCTTTGAACATTCTAATGATCCGATTGCCAATGAGTTGTCAAACCATTGCGTAATGCAGAGTTGGACATAGCATAGACTGGGTGCATATGGCCCCATATAGTTTGCATAAAAAGAATAGGATTTTAATTACCTACCGGTAAATACTTTTCTCGTAGTCCGTAGAGGATACTGGGGTCCATTTAGTACCATGGGGTATAAACGGGTCCACTAGGAGCCTTGGGCACTTTAAGAAATCAATACTGTGTGCTGGCTCCTCCCTCTATGCCCCTCCTACCAGACTCAGTCTAAAAACTGTGCCCGAGGAGACAGACATACCTTGAGAGAAGGATTTAAAGGACAGTGGTGAGATTCGAACCAGCACACACAAACAAGAGGAAAGCCATGCTAACCAAACTGGACCAGGGACAGCAACAGCTGAACCAACAACAATACTTAACCAAGTAACAGTGCAGGAACACACGAAGCACTGGCCGGGCACCCAGTATCCTACGGACTACAAGAAAACGATTTACTGGTAGGTAATTAAAATCCTATTTTCTCGCGTCCTAGGGGATACGGGGGTCCATTTAGTTCCATGGGGACGTACCAAAGCTCCCAAACAGGGTAGGAGTGCGCCGAGGTTCCTGCAGAACTGACTGGCCTCTGAGGACCTTCAGTTTGGTCAAAGTATCGAATCTGTAGAACTTGGCAAATGTGTCCGAACCTGACCAAGTAGCCGCTCGGCAGAGCTGTAAAGCAGACACACCCCGGGCAGCCATCCAGGAAGAACCCACCGATCTAGTAGAGTGGGCCTGTGCAGATTTAGGAACCGGCAAACCTGCCGTAGAGTAAGCATGCTGGATAGTAAGCCTGATCCAGCGAGCAATAGACTGCTTTGAAGCAGGACACCCAATTTTATTGGGATCATAGAGCACAAACATCGAGTCCGATTTTCTGTAACGCGCTGTCCGCTTCACATAGATTTTCAAAGCCCTCAAAACATCCAGGGACTTTGAAGTAGTAGAGGTGTCGGTAACCACCGGGACCACAATAGGTTGATCAACATGAAACGCAGAACACACCTTTGGAAGAAATTGCTGACTAGTTCTGAGTTCAGCTCTATCCTCATGAAAAATCAAATAGGGACGCTTATGAGACCACGCCCCCAATTACGACACACGTCTTGCAGAAGCCAAGGCCAACAGTGTGACGGTCTTCCATGTAAGAACTTTACGACAACCTCCTGTAAAGGCTCAAACCATTCAGATTATAGAAACTGCAACACCACGTTGAGATCCCAAGGTGCCGTGGGAGGCACAAAGGGCGGTTAGATGTGCAGAACACCTTTCAAGAACGTCTGAGCCTTAGGTAGGGAAGCCAACTGTTTCTGGAAGAAAATGGATAAGGCCGAAATGTGGACTTTTATGGAGCCCAGGCGCAGGCCCACATCCACACCTGACTGCAGAAAAAGCAGAAAAACGTCCCAGTTGAAACTCCACTGCAGGAAATTTCCTGTTTTCACACCAAGAGACGTATTTTCTCCAAATACAATGGTAATGTTTAGACTTTGCCACTTTTCTGGCTTGGATCAAGGTAGGAATTACCCTGTCCGGAAAGCCTTTCCAGGCTAGAATTTGACGCTCAACCTCCATGCCGTCAAACGTCGCCGCGTTAAGTCTTGACAGACGAACGGCCCCTGTTGCAGAAGCTCCCCTCTCCAGTAGATCCGCGTGCCAAGCCCTTCTCGGCCAATCTGGAGCAATGAGAATTGCTTGAACTTTTTCCGTTTTTATTCTTTTGAGAATTCTTGGGATCAATGGAAGTGGAGGAAACATACACCATCTGATAGACCCATGGAGTCACCAGAGCGTCCACCGCCACTGCCTGTGGGTCTCTTGACCTGGAACGATACCACCTGAGCTTCTTGTTGAGACGAGGGGCCATCATGTCGACCTGTGGAATCCCTCACCGACGTGTCAAGCACCCGAACACTTCCAGGTGAAGGCCCCACTCTCCTGGGTGGAGGTCGTGTCTACTGAGGAAGTTTGCTTCCCAGTTGTCTACTCCCGGAATGAAGATTGCGGACAACGCCACAGCGTGTCTTTCTGTCCAGAGGAGAATCATTGTTACCTCTGACATTGCAGCTCTGCTCTTTGTACCACCCTGTCGGCTTATGTACGTTACTGCCGTCACATTGTCTGACTGAACCTGGATAGCCTGATATTGAAGAAGATGTGATAACTGAAGAAGGGCGTTGTATATGGCCCTTAGTTCCAGACTGTTGATTGGAAGATTTGACCATTCTCCTTGGAAGTGTTCCCCCTGGGTGACTGCTCCCCAACCTCTGAGGCTTGCGTCCGATTGGTTAGCAGAATCCAATTTTGAATCCCGAACCTTCGGCCCTCTGTCAGGTGAGAAAAGTCTGAAGCCACTACAGAAGAGAAATCCTGGCTCTTGGCCACAGATGTATCCTCTGGTGCATGTGGAGATGTGATCCGGACTGTTTGTCCAACAGATCCAGCTGGAAGGACCTTGCATGAAACCTTCCATACTGCAGCACCTCATAAGCGGCTACCATCTTTCCCAGAAGGCGAATGCATAGATGCACCGATATCCGGGTTGGTTGTAGAACATCCTGCACCATTGACTGGATTACCAATGCCTTTTCCAATGGAAGGAATACCTTCTGTGCCTCTGTATCATCACCAGGAACGGAAGCCTCCGTGTTGGTTCCAGGTGACATTTTGGTAAGTTCAGAATCCACCCGTGATCCCGGAGTAGTCGAATTGAGAGGGCAATGTTGTCCAACAACCGCTCCCTGGATGGTGCTTTTATCAGCAGATCGTCCAGGTACGGGATTATGCTTGCGGAGGAGAAACTGCCATTACCTTGGTCAACACCCTCGGTGCCGTGGAGAGGCAAAATGGCAGGGTCTGGAACTGGTAGTGACAGTCCTGTAATGCAAACCTTAGATAAGCCTGATGAGGCGGCTAGATTGGGATATGAAGGTACGCATCCTTGATATCCAGAGACGCCAAGAATTCCGCTTCCTCTAGACCTGAGATCACTGCTCTCAGAGACTCCATCTTGAAGTTGAACACCCGTAAGTACGGGTTCAGTGACTTGAGGTTTAAAATGGGCCTTAACGAACCGTCTTGTTTCTGTACCACAAACAGGTTGGAATAATAACCTTTGTTCTGTAGCTGAGCTGGAACAATGACCTGAGTCTGTACCAGTTTTTGAATTGCATCCTGTAAAATTATACTTGCCTCCTGAGAAGCTGGTAAGCCTCATTTGAAGAATCTGTGAGGTGGGAGGTAATGAAACTCCAGTATATACCCCTGGGCGATGAGCTCTTTGACCCAGGAATCCTGGCATGATGTCACCCATATGTGACTGAAATCTCTTAATCGGGCTCCCACCTGCCTGTCCAGGCAGTGCGGTCCACCGTCATGCTGAAGGTTTTGAGGAAACAGAACCGGGTTTCTGTTCCTGTGAACCTGCAGTTGCTGGTTTTCTAGGTTTACCTCTATTTCCTTTGAAGGCTCTAGAAGAACCTTTGGTTTTATTTTTCAATTTTGCTGTCCGAAAGGACTTCAGAGTTGGAGCAGAGTATATCTTCCCAGCTGAAGGGCTGCAGAAGGAAGGTATGTAGACTTACCCGCCGTAGCCTTGGATATGCACGTATCCAGTTCATCTCCAAACAGGGTCTCACCTGTGAATGGTAGGCTTTCCACAGCTTTTCCGGAATCCGCATCCGCAGTCCACTGACGTAGCCATAGGCCCCTGCGTGCTGACACTGCCATGGCCGTGGTGCGTGCATGGAGCAAGCCTATCTCTTTTATGGCCTCCACCATAAAATTTGTGGAGTCCTGTATATGCTGTAGGAGTAAAACTATCTCCCCTCTGGGTAAGGAATCTAACCCCTCAATTAAGTTAACTGAATGTTTTGCAATGGCCCTAGTGATCCATGCACAAGCTATAGTGGGTCTTTGGGCCACCCCTGCAGCTGTGTACAGAGATTTGAGAGTGGTCTCAATCTTGCGGTCAGCCGTGTCCTTTAAAAGGAGGCTGCCCCCGGAACAGGTAAGATTATCTTATGTGACAACCGATATACCAATGCATCAACAATCGGTGGGTTTTCCCATTTTTTTCTATCATCCTGAGGAAAAGGGAAGGATGCCAGTAACCTTTAATGGGATCTGAAATTTCTTGTCAGGATTAATCCAAGTTTCTTCAAATAGGGAATTTAATTCCTTAGATGCAGGGAAAGTAGCAGAGGATTTATTTTTTTACGTTAAAATAATATTCCTCTTCTTCCTGTGTCAGGAATGTGCAGGACGTCTCTAATAGCTTCTATCAGGGCCTGTAGTCTTTGTGACAGAGCTGCATCACCCCCTCCCGAGTCCACCTCACCCTCCTCTGCATCTGACACATCATCATCAGTGTCAGCCTGCAGGATTTGGGCCAGTGTACGCTTTTATGGACAAATAATAGGGGTCTGAAACGCTGGTATGGACACTGAATCTCTATTCATCAGGTCATCCGCAGACTGTCTTAAGTATTGCATCTCTCTCTCATTTTGGGACAATTTATGTGAAATATTTGAGATTATCCCTCTTAATGAATCCAACCATACTGGTTCAGACCCACTAGCCTGAGAATGTGTGCTATCCTGAGTACACTGTAGTAATACCCCTGGGGAAGAAAAACACTCTGCTGTGCATGAGACACACTCCTTTGACATTGTAAAATGTGAAAGAACACACCCACACAGGAGAAAGGTTAAAAGCACAGTTAACCCACACAGAGCCCTCTAAGGAGAGACAGAGTATGATGGAGCAAGCCACACTGCGCCCTTATAGCTAATGCCAAGCTTAGCTGGGTCACAAACTAAGTACCCTTAATAGGGCTTAATATTCTAATATTGCTCTCCCCCTTGCTATAACCCCCTGGTACCGCTGAGGTAATCTGGAGTCCTCGTGGAGGAGCTGCGCTTCCCTGCCAGTCTGTCTGTGTAAGTTGCAGAAGGAAAATGGCACTGGTGAGCTGCTGGATCCGCTAATAGTGAAGCCCTGTCCCCTCAATGGCGCACGGTCTTCCAGGTTTTTTTTTATACTGGCTGAGGTGATTTTGGTGCTTAACAGTGGGTCAGAGCCACTGTAAGCGCTGTGCCAGTGTGGGTAGTTGTTTAAAAACGGCTCAGCTCGCCCTCGCCCCCCCCCCCCCCCCCCCCCTCCCGAGTACTATGAAGCAGGCAGGCTTCATAACAAACAGAAAATAAATGCAGAAAACTCTTTAGGAGCTTCCCTAAGCGTGACCGGCTCCTCCGGACACATTTTCTAAACTGAGTCTGGTAGGAGGGGCATAGAGGGAGGAGCCAGCGCACACTATTGATTTCTTAAAGTGATCAAGGCTCCTAGTGGACCCATCTATACCCCATGGTACTAAATGGACCCCAGTATCCTCTAGGACGTAAGAGAAAATATTTTATATTTACCAGTATGCAGAGCTGAACGGATCTTGCCTGCCTCCTAACCATATGCTTCAACTAGTTATTTTGAGCAGTACGCACTTGAAAAAAGGATGTCCCATACATAGGTACATTTTAAGAGCAGTAAAAATTGCAACATCTAAATGGTGCTAGGCATAAGAAAATATCACACACCATTTCCCAAGTAGAAATGTAATAAGTGCTCTCATATATGGTCATTTACAAACTATAAATTTGGAATCAGTCCAGTGTGCTCGCAACAACAAAATATGGCTGAAGCCATACATCAATCCATGTCAAATGTTTACAGATTGGAGCCAATTAAAAGTGCACAAAAAGGTTATACTTTAAGTCTGAGAAAGTTATTCAATGACATACATCACAACACTGTTCAAGGATTCAGCTCTTTTTCTATAGAATGTCAACTAGTGGTACAGTTCTAAGGATACTTTATTTTACAATGGTTTAGCCCAGTTTCCCAAACTCTGCCAATACAGTCCAGGTTTTAAGGCTAGCTATAATTAGGCTTACCATACCATCACTTTAAACCGGGATATTCATAAATGGGATCAGTACGAGATCCCGGCGGTCAGGAGACAGACGCCAGAAGCCCGACAGCCGGTATCCCGGCGGCGAGCGCAGCAGGGTTCTATTCCCCTCCGGGTGGTGGCGAGGGGTAACCAGACGGCGGTCGGGACTCCAACCGCCGGTATTTCAGCTGGTGTCGGGATTCCGGCGGTATAAATGCAAGTATAGAGAGAAAAGGCTACATGAGCAGCACAAGTGATTTGAAATTCATGTTCCACTGTTCATATAGAACAGTTGTCATAAGAAAGGTGATATTTCCATTGTGTACTGCTGCTTCTTAACATGTAGTTGAAAAGTCACACCTATTTATTGGGGGGGGGTTGTCAATTGTTAGTTGCGCAGGCCGCCACTAGATGGCACCCAACGGAACATTCAATTGTTGCTATGTTGGGGTTCGATCAGCTGCAGCGTCCATCAGTTTGCACCAGCGGCGAGCTGAAATTAGCAAAAAATTTGATGTTTTAGCACTCAATTGGGACTTTTTGTGGCTAGCAGTTTGGCCAAATAGCAGCTAAACCTGTCACTTATGAGCGCAATATGCGCATACATTTTTTTTTTTTTTATTAAATATCGCCCCGGATCTCCCTTCACTTTAGACGGAATATCGGCCACGATATAATAATTGAATACCACCCATAGTGTCCAATTCCAAATGAAATGTTATATGTAGGCACCATAAAATCAATTAATTCTCCTTGTGATGCAAAATAAGAAAACCTTAAAGTCATTCTCTGACAATGTGGAAAAAAAATGCCATCAGTAAAGATGTAAAGCTACTAATAACTATCTGGAATTTAGGGGCAGTATACCATTTAGTCTTCTCTGTTATCGCAACACTGAAAAAAAAACAAAATGGAGATGCTAATAATACAGTACGCACACAAAACAATCACGTAAAATATTCTTCATCCCAATATGTTAAGACCACACTACTATTTTCAGGCATCTTACAAACTTTTCCACTGTACCATATATTTAATCATGCAATAAGACCACTTTAGGCACAATTCAATTCAAAGAGAGTTGAATAGCGCCAGCAATTAGCTCCCGGGGCTATTCAATACAGCGCAATGGTGAGTCGGAGAATGCCCGTTCTCCCGGTCTAAATAGGGGGTTTTGTCGGGAGAACCGGCATTCTCCGACTTAAGTGCGATGCTGTTTCCACCACGCCAAGGGCGGAAATCAGCATCGCGTCTGCACTTTTGTCGGATTTCTGCTCACATCCTTCTGGGGGTGCAAGAAGAAATCCGGTCGTTGGGTGTAATAGGACGCTGTATTGAATAGCCCCGTGAGCTAATTCCCAGGGCTATTCAACTCTCTTAGAATTGAATCATGCCCATGAGTGGACAACATAAAGTAATTTGAAAACCAGTCAGTTAGATATAAGGAAGATCTACCTACACTGACATAAGACGACAGGTCTCACAAAGCTTTGGCGTCTGCATTAATTTGCTATTGGTAACAGGGTGAGGCAAAAAAACATAACCTCCCAGATTTTAAAGGTTAACAAAAAAGATGGTAATTGCTATTCAAGATGTTATTACATAATCTAAAAGGGCACGTAAGGAGTTTATTTTCAATTTGTTTTGAATAGGATATTGTAATTTCTTGGCTTGGAGCAGCCTTCTGTTCATTAATGGTTCTTTGCTGATGTTTGTACACCTCAGCTGTCAAATGGCCCCATTGAATGCGTAGAGGCCTTTCATGAAGCCGATTGTGATTGTTTCCCCCCCCACCCAGTAACAAAAATTCTGCTTAACATAGCCAGACAATGAAAGTGCGCATCGTCAAGAAATTGCAGCGATAACGCTGGAAAGGACCCGCCGAGTGCTGCGAAACTTCAGAAATCAGCTACAATGGTGTATCACGAATGAAAGACACCATCTGGCTGATCTCAGTCAAAACCAATTGAAAAAATGTATTTCATGCACTTTTAGATTATGCCTAAAATTTGGAATAGAATTTACCATGCCATTTAGTTAAACCTTTAAAACCTGGGAGGATTTTTTGCCTTAGTCTGTACAACTATTTTGTTCAGCCTCAGGAGCCTGTCTCAACTACAACCTCATAATACTGTACACAGTCTGTCAACCAATCAGTTCAATCCACACGTCACACTAGACAGGGCAGCACTTTACCATCCCCCCCCTTCCCATCCCTCCTGTACCATATGCATCCCCTCCCACAGCTCCTGTACCTTGCATATCCATCTCCACTGTTCCCGTACCGTGTGCACCCCCTACCGCTTCTGAACCCATTGTATCCCCCCCCAACTGCTCTGGTACCATGTACACCCCACTCAACACTCTTGTACCTTGTGTATCCCCCCCCCCCCCCGCTTCTGTATCTTGTATATCAGTCTCCACTGTTCTTGTTCCCGAATGCATCCCCACCCCAACGCCTCTGTACCGTGTGCATCCCCTCCACATAACGCTCCTGTACCGTTTAACCCCCCCACCAACACTCCGATACCATGCACCCCCTCCACTACTTCTGATCCCCCCTCACCTACTACTCCAGCACAGTGTGCATCCCTCTCACCTACCGCTCCTGTACAGTGTGCATCCCCCCTCACCTACTGCTCCTGGTCTGTGTGCATCCCCCCTCACCTACCGCTCCTGTGCCGTGTGCATTCCCCCTCACCTACCTCTCCTGTACCGTGTGCATTCCCCCTCACCTACCTCTCCTGTACCGTGTGCATCCTCCCTCACCTACCGTTCCTGTACAGTGTGCATCCCCCCCCTCACCTACCGCTCCTGTACAGTGTGCATCCCCTCACCTACCACTCCTGTACAGTTTGCATACCCCCCCTCACCTACCGCTCCTGTACCGTGTGCATCCCTCACCTACTACTCCAGCACAGTGTGCCTCCCCCCTCACCTACCGCTCCTGTACCGTGTGCATCCCTCACCTACTACTCCAGCACAGTGTGCCTCCCCCCTCACCTACCGCTCCTGTACCGTGTGCATCCCCCCTCACCTACCGCTCCTGTACCGTGTGCATCCCCCCTCACCTACCGCTCCTGTACCGTGTGCATCCCCCCTCACCTGCCGCTCCCGTACCGTGTGCATCCCCCCTCACCTGCCGCTCCTGTACCGTGTGCATCCCCCCTCACCTGCCGCTCCTGTACTGTGTGCTTCCCCCCTCACCTACCGCTCCTGTACCGTGTGCATCCCCCCTCACCTACCGCTCCTGTACCGTGTGCATCCCCCCTCACCTACCGCTCCTGTACCGTGTGCATCCCCCCTCACCTACCGCTCCTGTACCGTGTGCATCCCCCCTCACCTACCGCTCCTGTACCGTGTGCATCCCCCCTCACCTACCGCTCCTGTACAGTGTACATCCTCTGTCCACCCAATGCTCCTGTACCGTCTATACCGCCTCCCCCATCACTACTATACCATGTGCTCCCCACCCCTGCACACTTGTACTGTGGACCCGTCCCCAGTCACTCCTATACCGTGTATCCACCATTCCTCCATACAGAGCAGCTCCCTGATCTGTCAGTGTGCGCCCTCCCCCTCCTTACACGAGGCACAGGCTGACCTGTCTCCCCCGGGACTGAGATCCGGGCTGATGCAGTGGGTGGGTGTCCTGCTCTCCTCGGGCTCGGGGATTCCCTCTCTCTCCTGCTGCCGCCGCCTCCGGTCCGGGGAACTCATGCGAGAACCCGGCTCAATCCAGCAGGCACACAGCTAGTCCACCCGATCAGGCCCCCGGGCCATGCACACATGCAGCCTCCCGCAGAGTGTGATTGAGACCCCGCACGGGCTGCACCGGCCACCTATGAATGAGTGCAGCACACAGCACCGGTGTTGAGCTCTACGTGCGGGATGCTGGGCGCACTGGGGTGGATGTGTGCGGCTCCGTCACGCGGGGTCGGGGGAGGATACGATGAGCGCTGGCTGCTGCTTTCTGTTCTTGTCTGGTCACCCCGAGCCCAGCTCCGCCATCTTGCTACAAGACACGGACCTCGGGCAGCAGAGCAAACTGGGAGGACCGGAGAGAAGGGCGGGGCTATCCCGGCGTACACCGCAGCACGGGATAGTAGAGCTCAGCCTAACCTTTACCCACTACTGTTTGGACTACCAGAGAGGGAGACGGAAGTAGAAGCGCTGTACGTCTCTATGGTTTGGGCTGGGTCCAGGTGGAGCATGCGCAGATGCACGCGGTTGGAATGAGAGGAGCTGGAGTAGGAAGGGATATCGGTTAAATAATGTTTTCTAACATTGGTTACAAAATATTGTTTAGTTAAACATTGGTTCCGTGAGATCGATGTTAACCAATGTTTCTATGTGGGTTTTTTTTTAATAAACTGGCTACCTAAGCATATAATACACTTATGAAATCATCCTGCTATTATGTAAGCAGAATGTATGTATAGAAATTTATACACACACGACTGGATTAACAATGGGTATTCTTGCCAACTTTTGAAAACTACTTTCAGAGAGATTATAGTTAATAGTAAAATGCACTGCGCACCGGGAGAAACCGGTGCGTGTGATACAGCCCTTTGGCTCGGAACTAGCGCCCATTATGCAGCTAAGCAGTGTACAGAAATAGAATAGTAGTCCAGATGATTGAATGCCCAACCCACATCCCCATTCACCTAGTTTAGGTACTAAAGAGTAATAAAAGTTTGATCAATGCATTAAAGGTCCCAGCACTTATAACCTGCAGTACAGTAACAGGTATACAGAATTCAGTGTGGGAAGGGTATGTGCTTAGGCACAAGAGGAGCTGTCTAAGGTACCAATACAGTACATTAGTGACCACTCTATACCCTACATTACATCACTGACCCCTCTATACTCTACACAACATCACTGACCCCTCTAAACCGTACACTACAGCACTAACCCCTTTATACCCTACACAACATCACTGACAACTTTATACCCTACACGTCATCAAGGACCCCTCTATACTCTACATGACGACACTGACCCCTCTATACCCTAAACTACTGACCCCTCTATACACTACAATACATCACTTACCCCTCTATACCCTACACAACATCACTGACAACCTTATACCCTACACGTCATCACGGACCCCTCTATACTCTACATGACAACACTGACCCCTCTATACACTACAATACATCACTTACCCCTCTATACCCTACACAATATCACTGACAACTTTAGACCCTACACGTCATCACGGACCCCTCTATACTCTACATGACAACACTGACCCCTATATACCCTAAACTACTGACCCCTCTACACACTACACTACATCACTTACCCCTCTATACCCTACACAACACTACTGACCCCTCTATACCCTACACTGCATTACTGACCCCTTCTGTACCCTGACTAACCACTCTATAAGCTACAGTACACAGTAAAAATAAGAATTTACTTACCGATAATTCTGTTTCTCGGAGTCCGTAGTGGATGCTGGGGTTCCTGAAAGGACCATGGGGAATAGCGGCTCCGCAGGAGACAGGGCACAAAAAGTAAAGCTTTAGGATCAGGTGGTGTGCACTGGCTCCTCCCCCTATGACCCTCCTCCAAGCCAGTTAGGTACTGTGCCCGGACGAGCGTACACAATAAGGGAGGAATTTTGAATCCCGGGTAAGACTCATACCAGCCACACCAATCACACCGTACAACTTGTGATCTAAACCCAGTTAACAGTATGATAACAGCGGAGCCTCTGAAAAGATGGCCACAACAATAATAACCCGATTTTTGTAACTATGTACAAGTATTGCAGATAATCCGCACTTGGGATGGGCGCCCAGCATCCACTACGGACTCCGAGAAACAGAATTATCGGTAAGTAAATTCTTATTTTCTCTATCGTCCTAGTGGATGCTGGGGTTCCTGAAAGGACCATGGGGATTATACCAAAGCTCCCAAACGGGCGGGAGAGTGCGGATGACTCTGCAGCACCGAATGAGAGAACTCCAGGTCCTCTTTTGCCAGGATATCAAATTTGTAGAATTTTACAAACGTGTTCTCCCCTGACCACGTAGCTGCTCGGCAGAGTTGTAATGCCGAGACCTCTCGGGCAGCCGCCCAAGATGAGCCCACCTTCCTTGTGGAATGGGCCTTAACCGATTTAGACTGTGGCAGGCCTGCCTCAGAATGTGCAAGTTGAATTGTGTTACAAATCCAACGAGCAATCGACTGCTTAGAAGCAGGCGCACCCAACTTGTTGGGTGCATACAGTATAAACAGCGAGTCAGATTTTCTGACTCCAGCTGTCCTGGAATATATTTTCAGGGCCCTGACAACTTCTAGCAACTTGGAGTCCTCCAAGTCCCCAGTAGGTGCAAGGCACCACAATAAGCTGGTTCAGGTGAAACACTGACACCACCTTAGGGAGAGAACTGGGGACGAGTCCGCAGCTCTGCCCTGTCCGAATGGACAAACAGATATGGGCTTTTTTGAGAAAAAACCACCAATTTGACACTCGCCTGGTCCAGGCCAGGGCCAAGAGCATGGTCACTTTTTATGTGAGATGCTGCAAATCCACATATTTGACTGGTTTTAAACCAATGTGATTTGAGAAATCCCAGAACTACGTTGAGATCCCACAGTGCCACTGGAGGCACAAAAAAGGGGTTTGTATATGCAATACTCCCTTGACAAACTTCTGGACTTCAGGAACTGAAGCCAATTCTTTCTGGAAGAAAATTTACAGGGCCGAATTTGAACCTTAATGGACCCCAATTTGAGGCCCATAGACACTCCTGTTTGCAGGAAATGCAGGAAACGACCGAGTTGAAATTTCTTTGTGGGGCCTTCCTGGCCTCACACCACGCAACAAATTTTCGCCACACGTGGTGATAATGTTGTGCGGTCACCTCCTTTCTGGCTTTGACCAGGGTAGGAATGACCTCTTCCGGAATGCCTTTTTTCCCTTAGGATCCGGCTTTCCATCGCCATGCCGACAAACGCAGCTGCGGTAAGTCTTGGAACAGACATGGTACTTGCTGAAGCAAGTCCCTTCTTAGCGGCAGAGGCCATAAGACCTCTGTAAGCATCTCTTGAAGTTCCGGGTACCAAGTCCTTCTTGGCCAATCCGGAGCCATGAGTATAGTTCTTACTCCTCTACGTCTTATAATTCTCAGCACCTTAGGTATGAGAAGCAGAGGAGGGAACACATACACCGACTGGTACACCCACGGTGTTACCAGAACGTCCACATCTATTGCCTGAGGGTCCCTTGACCTGGCGCAATACCTGTCCCGTTTTTTGTTCAGACGGGACGCCATCATGTCCACCTTTGGTATTTCCCAACGGTTTACAATCATGTGGAAAAAACTTCTCAATGAAGTTTCCACTCTCCCGGGTGGAGGTCGTGCTGAGGAAGTCTGCTTCCCAGTTTCCATTCCCGGGATGAAAAACTGCTGACAGTGTTATCACATGATTTTCCGCCCAGCGAAAAGTCCTTGCAGTTTCTGCCATTGCCCTCCTGCTTCTTGTGTCGCCCTGTCTGTTTACGTGGGCGACTGCCGTGATGTTTTTCCCACTGGATCAATACCGGCTGACCTTGAAGCAGAGGTCTTGCTAAGCTTAGAGCATTATAAATTTACCCTTAGCTCCAGTATATTTATGTGGAGAAAAGTCTCCATACTTGATCACACTCCCTGGAAATTTTTCCCTTGTGTGACTGCTCCCCAGCCTCTCAGGCTGGGCTCCGTGGTTACCAGCATCCAATCCTGAATGCCGAATCTGCGGCCCTCTAGAAGATGAGCACTCTATAACCACCACAGGAGAGACACCCTTGTCCTTGGATATTGGGTTATCCGCTGATGCATCTGAAGATGCGATCCGGACCATTTGTCCAGCAGATCCCACTGAAAAGTTCTTACGTGAAATCTGCCGAATGGAATTGCTTCGTAGGAAGCCACCATTTTTACCAGGACCCTTGTGCAATGATGCACTGTTTTTAGGAGGTTCCTGACTTGCTCGGATAACTCCCTGGCTTTCTCTTCCGGGAGAAACACCTTTTTCTGGACTGTGTCCAGAATCATCCCTAGGCACAGCAGACGTGTCGTCGGGATCAGCTGCGATTTTGGAATATTTAGAATCCACCCGTGCTGATTGTAGCAGTATCCGAGATAGTGCTACTCCGACCTCCAACTGTTCCCTGGACTATGCCCCTATCAGGAGATCGTCCAAGTAAGGGATAATTAAGACGCCTTTTCTTCGAAGAAGAATCATCAATTCGGCCATTACCTTGGTAAAGACCCCGGGGTGCCGTGGACAATCCAAACGGCAGCGTCTGAAACTGATAGTGACAGTTCTGCACCACGAACCTGAGGTACCCTTAGTGAGAAGGGCAAATTTGGGACATAGAGGTAAGCATCCCTGATGTCCCGGGACACTATATAGTCCCCTTCTTCCTGGTTCGTTATCACTGCTCTGAGTGACTTCATCTTAATTTGAACCTTTGTAAATGTTCAAAAAAAAATTTTTTAGAATAAGTCTCACCTAGCCTTCTGGCTTCAGTACCACAATATAGTGTGGAATAATACCCCTTTTCTGTAGTAGGAGGGGTAATTTAATTGTCACCTGCTGGGAACACAGCTTGTGAATTTTTTTCCCATACTACCTCCTTGTCGGAGGGAGACTTGGTAAAGCAGACTTCAGGAGCCTGCGAAGGGGAAACGTCTCGACATTCCCATCTGTACCCCCGGGATACTACTTGTAGGATCCAGGGGTCCTGTACGGTCTCAGCGCCATGCTGAGAACTTGTCAGACGCGGTGGAACGCTTCTGTTCCTGGGAATAGGCTGCCTGTTGCAGTCTTCTTCCCTTTCCTCTATCCCTGGGCAGATATGATCTTATAGGGACGAGAGGACTGAGGCTGAAAAGACGGTGTCTTTTTCTGCAGAGATGTGACTTAGGGTAAAAAACGGTGGATTTTCCAGCAGTTGCCGTGACCACCAGGTCCGATGGACCGACCCCAAACAAGTCCTCTTCCTTTATACGGCCATACTGTGCCGTTTGGAATCTGCATCACCTGACCACTGTCGTGTCCATAACATCTTCTGGCAGTTATGGACATCGCGTTTATTCATGATGCCAGAGTGCAAATATCCCTCTGTGCATCTCGCATATATAGAAATGCTCTATAGTCAATAAAATACTGTCCCTTTCAAGGGTATCAATATTTTTAGTCAGGGAATCCGACCAAGCCACCCTAGCTCTGCACATCCAGGCTGAGGCGATCGCTGGCCGCAGTATAACACCAGTATGTGTGTATATACTTTTTATTATATTTTCCAGCCTTGTCAGCTGGTCCTTGAGGACGGCCCTATCTATAGACGGTACCGCCACTTGTTTTGATAAGCGTGTGAGCGCCTTATCCACCTTAAGGGGTGTTTCCCAACGCGCCCTAACTTCTGGCGGGAAAGGGTATACCGCCCATAATTTTCTAACGGGGGGAACCCACGCATCATCACACACTTTATTTAATTTATCTGATTCAGGAAAAACTATGGTAGTTTTTTCACATCCCACATAATACCCTCTTTTGTGGTACTTGTAGTATCAGAAATACGTAACACCTCCTTCATTGCCTTTAACGTGTGGCCCTAATAAGGAATACGTTTGTTTATTCACCGTCGACACTGGATTCAGTGTCCCTGTCTGTGTCTGTGTCGACCGACTAAAGTAAACGGGCGTTTTAAAACCCTTGACGGTGTTTTTGAGACGTCTGGACCGTACTAATTGTTTGTCGGCCGTCTCATGTCGTCAACCGACCTTGCAGCGTGTTGACATTATCACGTAATTTCCTAAATAAGCCATCCATTCCGGTGTCGACTCCCTAGAGAGTGACATCACCATTACAGGCAATTGCTCCGCCTCCTCACCAACATCGTCCTCCTACCTGTCGACACACACGTACCGACACACAGCACACACACAGGGAATGCTCTGATAGAGGACAGGACCCACTAGCCCTTTGGAGAGACAGAGGGAGAGTTTGCCAGCACACACCAAAAACGCTATAATTATATAGGGACAACCTTATATAAGTGTTTTCCCTTATAGCATCTTAATATATATATAAGCATATCGCCAAATTAGTGCCCCCCCTCTCTGTTTTAACCCTGTTTCTGTAGTGCAGTGCAGGGGAGAGCCTGGGAGCCTTCCCTCCAGCCTTTCTGTGAGGGAAAATGGCGCTGTGTGCTGAGGAGATAGGCCCCGCCCCTTTTTCGGCGGCCTCGTCTCCCGCTCTTAACGGATTCTGGCAGGGGTTAAATATCTCCATATAGCCTCCGGAGGCTATATGTGAGGTATTTTTAGCCAAAATAGGTATTCATTTGCCTCCCAGGGCGCCCCCCTCCCAGCGCCCTGCACCCTCAGTGACTGCCGTGTGAAGTGTGCTGAGAGGAAAATGGCGCACAGCTGCAGTGCTGTGCGCTACCTTTAGAAGACTGAGGAGTCTTCTGCCGCCGATTCTGGACCTCTTCTTACTTCAGCATCTGCAAGGGGGCCGGCGGCAAGGCTCCGGTGACCATCCAGGCTGTACCTGTGATCGTCCCTCTGGAGCTGATGTCCAGTAGCCAAGAAGCCAATCCATCCTGCACGCAGGTGAGTTCACTTCTTCTCCCCTATGTCCCTCGTTGCAGTGATCCTGTTGCCAGCAGGACTCACTGTAAAATAAAAAACCTAAGCTAAACTTTCCTAAGCAGCTCTTTAGGAGAGCCACCTAGATTGCACCCTTCTCGGCCGGGCACAAAATCTAACTGGCTTGGAGGAGGGTCATAGGGGGAGGAGCCAGTGCACACCACCTGATCCTAAAGCTTTACTTTTTGTGCCCTGTCTCCTGCGGAGCCGCTATTCCCCATGGTCCTTTCAGGAACCCCAGCATCCACTAGGACGATAGAGAAACATCACTATACCGCCTCTCCGCTCTACCTTAGAGTCGGAGAAACACTGGGATAAAGAGTAAAGTGGGCAAGAGACACAGACGCAATAGACAGAGAAGAGAGTCTGAAAAAAATAAAGCCAGGGGAAAGTGGGCACACAGACACACCATAGACAAAGGGAGGAGAGAAAGAAACCCTTGTCTCATGCCAGCTCCCCCTATGTCACTTCTGCTGTGCCCCCTATCACTCCAATTCCCACCATGTGTCACTCCAGCTTTCCCAAAGTCACTCTAGATCCCCCCTGTAACTCCAGCTCCCCCATCACTCCACCTCCCCATGTCATTCCAGTTCTGCCCTGTGTCACGCTATATCCCCCCTTGTGACTCCAGTCTCCCCCCCCCCCCTCAGTCACTCCAGCTCTGCCCTGTGTCACTCAATATCCCCCCTTGTGACTCCAGCTCCCCCCTCCACCCCTTCTGTCACTCCAGCTCTGCTCTGTGTCACTCTAGAATCTAGAGTGACACAAGGCAGAGCTAGAGTGACGGGGTGGAGTGACATAAGGGGAGCTGGAGTTACGGTGGGGGGATCTAGAGTCTAGATCCCTCCCACCGTGACTCCAGCTCCCATTATGTCACTCCAGTTCTGCAATGTGTCACTTTAGATCCCTCTTGTAACTCCTGCTCCCCCCCCTTCCCCCGTCACTCCACCTCCTCCTACTGTATGTCACTCAAGTTCCCCCTGTGTCACTCCAGCTCGTGTCTGGCCTCCGTGCTCCCAACTGCTGATTTCAGTCTGCCTGGTCTCTATCCTGTGTTCAGGCTCAGGTGACCTGCACCCAGCAAGGTGTGGAGTGTCAGCACAGCTCTCTTTATAAGCGGCGGTGAGCTGTTGACTGCAGTGCATTACTCACCGGTGCTTTGTGAGGTACTGCCCCGGCGTACCCTCTGTCTGGCTTCCCCCATGTGGATTCTTTGTGGCTGCTCCATCCTGATCAATGGCAGATGGGAGTCCTGTCAGTTCACGCTGCACAGTGAGTGCACATGTACATAGGGGAGGCTGCGGCTCAGCAGCAAGAACTTGCCACCCGTCCCAGCATGCTCCCGGCAGGAGGAGGGGAGGCGGGGCAGACTAGCATATATTTTGCAGCTTTGCGGTTAGAGGAGAGGCGGAACGCTGACACTGATGTCAGCCTGCCCATTGAGCCGCCTCCGTATTTTGCACATTGAGATCAAACTCTGCACCGTCTCTTCCGGGCTCGCGCATGCGCAGTCCGGGTTTGAGATGCCACAGAATAAACACAGGAAGGGTTGGCAAGTATGCAATGGGGCAGGTGAAGCTACATCCCCAGGCTCACCATTTAATGTAGGCCCACAGAATTTAGGTTCTTATTTATTGTGGATTGCTATTGAGGCTGAGATAGCGATGTTCACAAATCTGCTGTTGCTATAAATCACGTGAAGAGTCGCTCAGAAAGGATAAAAGGCGCCCTTCGATGCATTAGCAAATCTGTGTAGGCATTAGCAGGTTCGCAATCCATACGCAAAAAAAGGATACCATCAGCATGAGAATGCAGTCACACTGGGCGCCTTTTTTTTTTTTAACGCAACGTTTGCAGATGATGTCAGATACCCTCCCTGAAAATGGCCATGACACGCCTGCATTTTCCCAACCACTCCCCACAAACGCCATGTTACCACCCACAAACGGTCACTTACTGTCATTCAAAATGCATTCATTGTACAATTAGGCTCCATATGCAAGGCAGTTGCATTTTGCCCTTCGCGCACATGCAATGCGTTGGTAGCGCATGCCCAGTCTGCCTATGATGTCTCTCTGTGTGCAATTTCACATTTGCAATTGATAATAAATCAGGCCCTTAGTGGTTTACGTTTAGTGGTATGGGCCAGTATGCTTTACCACATTACCTACTGGCCTGGCTGTCCAGCAGGCCGTCTGGGTGATCCGCTACTTTTCCCAAAGTCCCCAAGTAGCATGGCCTGGTGCCTGGCACTAGGATCAGAGGCAGTGGCACAGACGTCATATAAAGGCGATAAGTGGCAGAACCTGGAGCAGTAGTGGAGCTTGAGAGGACCTCGGCATGCAAAGTTAAGTTATCCACAGAGAAGGGAGTGTACACAAAATGGGATGGGGGGGGGGACCAGAGGATGATAAACAAAACATAGGAAGGGAGAGGACAATACAAAACCTCAGGGGGCAGAGAGAACAATACCCAGAGGTGACATATCAGTGAGGTCTGGCAATGCCAGGATGTCAGGGATGGTAGTGTGGGCCGTGCTAATCAGTCAGTGTTTGTGGAACACACAAATTACAGCACAGTGCAGGATATACAGATTGGGTACACACAATGCAGGACATACTGGGGGTTATTCAACTGCTGTTGGAGTTGCTGTCCCAGGTGCTTCCTTGGAAGCAACAGTGATAGCGCTGTACAGTAATGCAGCACGAGGCGTCTTTTACAAGCAGATGCCGCCTGCTGCAGTTGTGATCCGAGCTGGGTCCTGGTATGCAGCAACAGATCAGAGCACCCACCATCAGGTGGTTTGCAGCACCCATTGTGCCGCGCAAGCCCCCCATCGCAGAGGCCAGGAGATCTCCGTCCTACGATGGGGATCCCTGGCCTCTTCTCATCCCCTAAACGGTAGCGCCAAACCTCCATTTTTCCAAATGGAGCCTGTCACTGTCCCTGAAATGGCATCAGACTGTCAAAATAAGGGAGACTGCAGTAACCCTGCACATGTTGGGTCCAATAACCCAGTTTATATCTATATATAATATATACGCCCTCAACATCACTAAACACACCCATGAGTTATTGGTCACACCCCTTGCTGCAGCACATCTATCTATCTATCTATCTATCTATCTATCTATCTATCTATCTATCTATCTATCTATCTATCTATCTATCTATCTTTCTATCTCTGATACCCTGGAACTGCAAGGGTTAACTGGCAGTGGCGTCACAACAGGGGCGTGGGGTGACCCCACAGTGCCGACTGCTCTTCAGTGACAGGAGCCGGGTGCTGCACTGTGGCATTACATGCAGCACTCCGCTCCTGTTACTGTGCAGAAATCGGCACTTCACTTACACTGGTCGGTCCCCAGGGTGATGAAACGGGGGTCCGGCCCTCAAGGCCACACCCACTACCCATGAAACCACACCCTTTATCAATGAGGTCACACCCCTTTTTGTTGGAGCACAGACCTCCGGCACCGGATGTCACTTCTACGGGCTGTAACACACGTTCCGGTTTTCCCTGTATGGCAAAAAGCCGCTTTTTGCCATCCTGGAGGGTCTTTCACACACAACGACTTTGAGACGTGTGTAATGCTATGCGCAGCAGCAGCAGCGGCGGCTAAAAAAACGTGTGTGAAAGCTTCCCTTCACACACACGGTTCTCTGCCTACAAAGTCGGCACGGTCCCAGCCCGGCAGCCGGACCTTCTAGTGGATATTTCCGGCTGCAACCCGGCAGCCGTGCCGGGGCCGTGCCGTGTGAAAGGACACATTGGTCTAAATGTGTCTCAGCAGCACGGCAGCGTGAAAAAGTCATCCGGCCGGGCGCGGGAGTCGGCGCGTGTGTTACAGCCCTACCAGTGACGCCTCTGTTAACCGGAACTGAAAGCGTTAACTGCATTCAGTCTTATCACTGGGTGGGGGAGTTCCTGGATTCAACAGCTCTTTCCATGTGCAGGCGGTTGTGATACAGTAAGATAGACATTCAAAAGATAGACAGTCATAAGGTCGACAGTCAAAATGTCGACAGGGTCAAAAGGTCAAAAGGTTGACACACACACACAAAATGTGGGTGTTTTGTGTTTTTTATTTTTCTCTGACGTCCTAAGTGGATGCTGGGGACTCCGTCAGGACCATGGGGATTAGCGGCTCCGCAGGAGACAGGGCACAAAACTAAAGCTTTAGGATCAGGTGGTGTGTACTGGCTCCTCCCCCTATGACCCTCCTCCAAGCCCCAGTTAGGTTTTTGTGCCCGTCCGAGCAGGGTGCAATCTAGGTGGCTCTCTTAAGGAGCTGCTTAGAAAAAGTTTTTAGGTTTCTTATTTTCAGTGAGTCCTGCTGGCAACAGGCTCACTGCATCGAGGGACTTAGGGGAGAGAAGTTCAACTCACCTGCGTGCAGGATGGATTGGCTTCTTAGGCTACTGGACACCATTAGCTCCAGAGGGAGTCGGAACACAGGTCTCACCCTGGGGTTCGTCCCGGAGCCGCGCCGCCGACCCCCCTTGCAGATGCTGAAGAATGAAGGTCCAGAAACCGGCGGCAGAAGGCTTTTCAGTCTTCATGAAGGTAGCGCACAGCACTGCAGCTGTGCGCCATTGTTGTCACACACTTCACACCAACGGTCACGGAGGGTGCAGGGCGTTGCTGGGGGCGCCCTGGGCAGCAATGTATAATACCTTATTCTGGCTAAAAATACATCACATATAGCCCCTGGAGGCTATATGGATGTATTTAACCCCTGCCAGGTCTCAGAAAAACGGGAGAAGAAGCCCGCCGAAAAGGGGGCGGGGCCTATTCTCCTCAGCACACAGCGCCATTTTCCCTCACAGAAATGCTGGTGGGAAGGCTCCCAGGCTCTCCCCTGCACTGCACTACAGAAACAGGGTTAAAACAGAGAGGGGGGGCACTTATTTGGCGATATGTATATATATATTAAAATGCTATAAGGGAAAAACACTTACATAAAGGTTGTCCCTGTATAATATAGCGTTTTTGGTGTGTGCTGGCAAACTCTCCCTCTGTCTCCCCAAAGGGCTAGTGGGGTCCTGTCCTCTATCAGAGCATTCCCTGTGTGTGTGCTGTGTGTCGGTACTTGTGTGTCGACATGTATGAGGACGATGTTGGTGAGGAGGCGGAGCAATTGCCGGTAATGGTGATGTCACTCTCTAGGGAGTCGACACCGGAATGGATGGCTTATTTAAGGAATTACGTGATAATGTCAACACGCTGCAAGGTCGGTTGACGACATGAGACGGCCGGCAAACCAATTAGTACCTGTCCAGGCGTCTAAAACACCGTCAGGGGCGTTAAAACGTCCTTTTTTACCTCAGTCGGTCGACACAGACACGGACACTGACTCCAGTGTCGACGGTGAAGAAACAAACGTATTTTCCTTTAGGGCCACACGTTACTTGTTAAGGGCAATGAAGGAGATGTTACATATTTCTGATACTACAAGTACCACAAAAAAGGGTATTATGTGGAGTGTGAAAAAACTACATGTGGTTTTTCCTGAATCAGATAAATTAAATGAAGTGTGTGATGATGCGTGGGTTTCCCCCGATAGAAAATTATTGGCGGTATACCCTTTCCCACCAGAAGTTATGGCGCGTTGGGAAACACACCTTAGGGTGGATAAGGCGCTCACACGCTTATAAAAACAAGTGGCGTTACCGTCTCCAGATACGGACGCCCTCAAGGAGCCAACTGATAGGAGGTTGGAAAATATCCCAAAAAAGTATATACACACATACTGGTGTTATACTGCGACCAGCGATCGCCTCAGCCTGGATGGGCAGCGCTGGGGTGGCTTGGTCGGATTCCCTGACTGGAAATATTGATACCCTTGACAGGGACAGTATTTTATGGACTATAGAGCATTTAAAAGATGCATTTCTATATATGCGAAACTCTGGCATCAAGAGTAAGTGCGATGTCCATATCTGCCAGACGATGTTTATGGACACGACAGTGGTCAGGTGATGCAGATTCCAAACGGCACATGGAAGTATTGCCGTATAAAGGGGAGGAGTTATTTGGGGTCGGTCCATCGGACCTGGTGGCCACGGCAACAGCTAGAAAATCCACCTTTTTTTACCCCAAGTCACATCTCAGCAGAAAAAGACATAGTCTTTTCAGCCTCAGTCCTTTCGTCCCCATAATATCTGCCCAGGGATAGAGGTAAGGGAAGAAGACTGCAGCAGGCAGCCCATTCCCAGGAACAGAAGCCTTCCACCGCTTCTGCCAAGTCCTCAGCATGACGCTGGGGCCGTACAAACAGGTGCGGTGGGGGGTCGTCTCAAGAGTTTCAGCACGCAGTGGGCTCACTCGCAAGTGGACCCCTGGATCCTACAAGTAGTATCCCAGGGGTACAGATTGGAAATTCGAGACGTCTCCCCCTCGCAAGTTCCTGAAGTTTGCTTTACCAACGTCTACCTCCGACAGGGAGGCAGTATTGGAAACAATTCACAAGCTGTATTCCCAGCAGGTGATAATCAAAGTACCCCTCCTACAACAAGTAAAGGGGTATTATTCCACACTATATTGTGGTACTGAAGCCAGACGGCTCGGTGAGACCTATTCTAAATGGAGTCACTCAGAGCAGTGATAGCGAACCAGGAAGAAGGGGACTATATGGTGTCCCTGGACATCAAGGATGCTTACCTCCATGTCCAAATTTGCCCTTCTCACAAAGGGTACCTCAGGTTCGTGGTACAAAACTGTCACTATCAGTTTCAGACGCTGCCGTTTGGATTGTCCACGGCACCCCGGGTCTTTACCAAGGTAATGGCCGAAATGATGATTCTTCTTCAAAGAAAAGGCGTCTTAATTATCCCTTACTTGGACGATCTCCTGATAAGGGCAAGGTCCAGAGAACAGTTGGAGGTCTGAGTAGCACTATCTCAAGTAGTTCTATGACAGCACGGGTGGATTCTAAATATTCCAAAATCGCAGCTGTCTCCGACGACACGTCTGCTGTCCCTAGGGATGATTCTGGACACAGTCCAGAAAAGGGTGTTTCTCCCGGAGGAGAAAGCCAGGGAGTTATCCGAGCTAGTCAGGAACCTCCAAAAACCAGGAAAAGTGTCAGTGCATCATTGCACAAGGGTCCTGGGAAAAATGGTGGCTTCTTACGAAGCGATTCCATTCGGCAGATTTCACGCAAGAACTTTTCAGTGGGATCTGCTGGACAAATGGTCTGGATCGCATCTTCAGATGCATCAGCGGATAACCCTGTCTCCAAGGACAAGGGTGTCTCTTCTGTGGTGGCTGCAGAGTGCTCATCTACTAAAGGGCCACAGTTATGCATTCAGGACTGGGTCCTGGTGACCACGGATTCCAGCTTGAAAGGCTGGGGAGCAGTCACACAGGGAAAAAATTTCCAGGGAGTGTGATCAAGTCTGGGGACTTCTCTCCGCATAAATATACTGGAGCTAAGAGCAATTTACAATGCTCTAAGCTTAGCAAGACCTCTGCTTCAAGGTCAGCCGGTATTGATCCAGTGGGACAACATCACGGCAGTCGCCCACGTAAACAGACAGGGCGGCACAAGAAGCAGGAGGACAATGGCAGAAACTGCAAGGATTCTTCGCTGGGCGGAAAATCATGTAATAGCACTGTCAGCAGTTTTCATTCCGGGAGTGGACAACTGGGAAGCAGACTTCCTCAGCACGACCTCCACCCGGGAGAGTGGGGACTTCATCGAGAAGTTTTTTCCACATGATTGTGCACCGTTGGGAAAGACCAAAGGTGGACATGATGGCGTCCCGCCTGAACAAAAAACTGGACAGGTATTGCGCTAGGTCAAGAGACCCTCAGGCAATAGCTGTGGACGTTCTGGTAACACCAGGGGTGTACCAGTCGGTGTATGTGTTCCCTCCTCTGCTTCTCATACCAAAGGTACTGAGAATTATAAGACGTAGAGGAGTAAGAACTATACTCGTGGCTCCGGATGGGCCAAGAAGGACTTGGTACCCGGAACTTCAAGAGATGCTCACAGAGGACTCAGGGCCTCTGCCGATAAGAAGGGACTTGTTTCAGCAAGTACCATGTCTGTTCCAAGACTTACCGCGGCTGCGTTTGACGGCATGGCGGTTGAACGCCGGATCCTAAGGGAAAAAGGCATTCCGGAAGAGGTCATTCCTACCCTGGTCAAAGCCAGGAAGGAGGTGACCGCACAACATTATCACCACATGTGGCGAAAATATGTTGCGTGGTGTGAGGCCAGGAAGGCCCCACGAAGAAATTTCAACTCGGTCGATTCCTGCATTTCCTGCAAACAGGAGTGTCTATGGGCCTCAAATTGGGGTCCATTAAGGTTCAAATTTCGGCCCTGTCGATTTTCTTCCAGAAAGAATTGGCTTCAGTTCCTGAAGTCCAAAAATTTGACAAGGGAGTACTGCATATACAACCCCCTTTTGTGCCTCCAGTGGCACTGTGGGATCTCAACGTAGTTCTGGGATTCCTCAAATCACGTTGGTTTAAACCGCTCAAATCTGTGGATTTGAAATATCTCACATGGAAAGTGACCATGATGTTGGCCCTGGCCTCGGCCAGGCGAGTGTCAGAATTGGCGGCTTTGTCTCACAAAAGCCCATATCTGATTGTCCATTCGGACAGGGCAGAGCTGCGGACTCGTCCCCAGTTTCTCCCTAAGTTGGTGTCAGCGTTTCATCTGAACCAGCTTATTGTGGTACCTGCGGCTACTAGAGACTTGGAGGACTCCAAGTTGCTAGATGTTGTCAGGGCCCTGAAAATATAGATTTCCAGGACGGCTGGAGTCAGGAAAACTGACTTGCTGTTATCCTGTATGCACCCAAAAAACTGGGTGCTCTTGCTTCTAAGCAGACGATTGCTAGTTGAATGTGTAGTACAATTCAGCTTGCACATTCTGTGGCAGGACTGCCACAGCCAAAATATATAAATGCCCATTCCACAAGGAAGGTGGGCTCATCTTGGGCGACTGCCCGAGGGGTCTCGGCTTTACAACTTTGCCGAGCTGCTACTTGGTCAGGGGCACACCCTGGCTGAGGAGGACCTGGAGTTCTCTCATTCGGTGCTGCAGAGTCATCCACACTCTCCCGCCCGTTTGGGAGCTTTGGTATAATCCCCATGGTCCTGACGGAGTCCCCAGCATCCACTTAGGACGTCAGAGAAAATAAGATTTTACTTACCGATAAATCTATTTCTCGTAGTCCGTAGTGGATGCTGGGCGCCCATCCCAAGTGCGGATTGTCTGCAATACTTGTACATAGTTGTTGTTACAAAAAAATCGGGTTGTTATTGTTGTGAGCCGTCTGTTCAGAGGCTCCTACGTTTGTCATACTGTTAACTGGGTTCAGATCACAAGTTATACGGTGTGATTGGTGTGGCTGGTATGAGTCTTACCCGGGATTCAATATCCTTCCTTATTGTGTACGCTCGTCCGGGCACAGTATCCTAACTGAGGCTTGGAGGAGGGTCATAGGGGGAGGAGCCAGTACACACCACCTGATCCTAAAGCTTTAGTTTTGTGCCCTGTCTCCTGCGGAGCCGCTAATCCCCATGGTCCTGACGGAGTCCCCAGCATCCACTACGGACTACGAGAAACAGATTTATCGGTAAGTAAAATCTTATTTTTTTACCCCAATTTGATGAAATGTGTCCCCTTGCTTCGCTCGCCACGCTTCAGGTACGGTGACCGGCTTTGCTCGCCACAAGGTTACTAATGGTGACAGTTTGTGACATGGATAGTTAATTTGATGAAATGCTTTGCTCGCCACGCTTCGAGCACAATGGCTCGTTCCGCTTCACTCGCCACAAGGTTACTAAAGGTTACTAATAGTATGTAACATGGATAGTAAATGCAGCAAAAGTTGTAAAAAAAAAAAACGTGTTGACCTTTTCTGCTAATGCTGAATACAGGTGGGCCAGTTATTCCTGCCTGCCTATGGTGCTCCAATATAGACCAGCCAGCCCCTGCATGGTGCGTGGGTCCCCCAGCCCGATGGTAGTGGGTGGAGCTCCCAAGCAGGGAGCGGTGGGGGGGATTTCCAGCTCTAGCGGGCAGTAGGACCGCGGTCCCCTCTCACTTTTGGCTTGAATGCCTGTGCCTGGGACTGAAGTACCGGAATTCCCCCTTGATGGCGGCCCTGTCTGAACGCACTGCGTACCTTGCGCTCATTCGGCTACAGACAAATTGGATCGTTTCCTGCTTGAAGATATACAGGTGAGCAACCAAAAAGAAACTTTTAGGTGCAGAAAGTAAGTTACTGTAATTCCCTGTTCCGTGTTGATAAACTTTTATTAAGCTACAGCTGTGTTCTTGGGGCATCGGCAGAGTTACTGATTGGATATGTAGCACGTTGTTCTTGTGAATCAGCCATCATAAAGATAGGTGAAAGAGTGAATAACTTGTTGCAAAAAATAAAATATCACTGCAGTCAAACGCTACCTTACACTGCAACATCAGCGGGGATACTGGCTCAGAAGGGTTCCGCAAACATTCACCTAGCAGTGGAATTGTTAGGGTCTCCTGCCCTGTGCTGCCACGTCGTCATGGCAACCGGGAGACAAGTGCTAGCGGAGTAACCTGAGCGCAGCTGATACTCCGGGTCGGGTCTTTTGCTGTGCAGTGGTTACAGGCTCTGTGCACGGCAGGGGATCCGGTGCTGGTTTTTGTGCTCACAGTCTGTGAGGTCTGAGTGGGGCGTGGACAGCACCTGCTTTATAAGGCCTCTTCTCAGGTTAAGCAGATGCTGCTGAATCTTTGTTGGTTAGTCAGTTCCTGAAAGTTAGCCAGTACTGTGTAGCTTTGTATTTATTGTTGCTTACTGCAAATAGGCCTGGGGATTTGGTACTACACTCTGCCAATCCAGACCTAGCAGTAAGACTGGAGTCAGTCATTTAGCTTGCTGGGGTTCTTTTACTACTCTGTGAACTTAGCAAGTTTGCGGCTGTATTCTAATACTTGCCTGCCTAAATCCTGTCTCACTGTGCAAGGTGTCAGGTGTCAGTTTAGTGGCAGTAAGCTGAACCTGTGCACTGCAAGTGAGAATTAGGATTGTGGAGACTCTCCTTGTGTCTATCATTCCATCTCTGACCAAGGAGTTTACTGCCACACCCGTTGGTAACCCTTTAGGGTTTTGCTGTTGCCCTTAGCAACAGCATTTCGGGTTCTCTACGTATTAAAACACAACATCTTGCTTTTCCCATCTGAGCATTACTAATACTAGGGAGACACCCAGTTCCTTAGCCTCTGGGCTTCTCTGTTCACTTTGTGTGTATTTTGTTACCCTATCACCTTCTGTGTACGTTATGTCATATTCCCCAGTCTGTCTGTGAGTTCATTTGTTTTGCATACCTATCCGTTCAGACACCAGTACATTCCTGCAGGCACTGGTGTGCATAACAGTTCAAACACCAGTACATTCCTGCAGGCACTGGAGTGCATAACAGTTCTGACACCAGTACATTCCTGCAGGCACTGGTGTGCATAACAGGAATCCCAAAGTACAAGTGCCCTACCCTCTAGAACACGATTCCTGTTTCTTTTGGGTACCCCCTCATACATGCCATCTTACGGGGCTATTTGGATAGCTGCAGGGGGATCGATTAGCTGAGCCTCAATTTGCTTTTTGTTTACACATAGGGGTATATTTACTAGGCTCCCGATTTTGACCGAGATGGTGTTTTTTCTTCAAAGTGTCATCTCGGGAATTTACTAAACTCAAATCACGGCAGTGATGAGGGCATTCGTATTTTAATTACGGCTGTGTAGTAAAATTACGAATGAATACACCATCGGTCAAACGCGGCTGTTTAGGTATTGAACACGGTCATTTACTAACCATTCGTATTTGAAATCTCTTCCGTGAAAATGCATGTGCGGCCGTGAAAAAATACTAATTGTACAAAAAGCCTAAAAAAAAATAGACCTGCTTTTGAGAAGCGTGTTTAATGTGTTGCCAATTCTACATTACTCACACCTGACGTTTTGGACTTTAAAAGGGGCCCCAACACATTTTTCTCCTCTCTCACTCTGAAATGGCTGCTACTGTGTGTAGTACTGCTGTCTTGTTTGCTGAGGGATACCTGACACTGCTCCATGAGGTTACAATAAACCCAGGCCAGGAAAATCAACATGGTCAGCAGGTTGTACAGGTTCCGCGTAAGCTGGACATGGCTTGTTTTTTTAGTGGGCGTTTAAACGATAACAAATTGGCTGATGACCATGTTATACAGATGGTCCGACTAAATGTAAATAACATTTTCCGTCTGTATGACCTTGCCAAACTGAACCTAGACCCTGAGACAGCACGCTCTCGCTCTGTCTCAGGCCTGCACAAACTCCTGGCTGTGTTGCACTTTATGGCTACTGGCAGCTTCCAGGCTGTGACTGGCGATGTCATTAGTATCTCACAGGCCACCTTTTCTAAATATTTAATTCAGGTGAGTTAAAACATACATACACGTCTATGTCTAAGTGTTGCTTCTGTAATGTAATATAACACAGTATTGTATTGATTACAGGTCATGACACTCACCTTTAATATAGGAATGTGCACTCAGGTTTTGGATGTCTTGGATGGCCACATAGATGCCTCTTTCTGCTTCCCTACCCAGGAGTCGCAGTGGCATGCAGTCAGGGTAGCTTTATCTGATTTTGCAGCCATGCCCAATGTGCTGGGTGCCATAGATTACACACACATTGAGCTGAGGCCACCTAGGGGCAGGCAATATATTTATACCAATAGACATCTGGCCCAAGACACTAATGTGCAGGTGGTTTGTGTAGCTAATTAAACAATACACATATTCCGTGTTAACAATTTATTAAGTTGAACACAGGCATTTTTGTTCAAACAAATAAACATAATTTTTTAATGTACAAACTATTATCAGCAGGCATGATTATTATTTTTTTGTGTGTGTGCTGGGTGCCGAGGATTGGGCTGGCTCGTTGGTCCGGGTTCTACTGGAGCGTCTAACTGGGGATTGAACTGGGGTCTGGCTTGGTGTAGTTGTCCCCGAGCTAGAGCTGTCTTGGTGTGATGCCAACACATTAAGGCTTTGACTGAGTATATTGAGGCTTGCAGTCAGTTGCGTATTAGCGGCAGTGTTGCTTGCTATTATTCTGGACAGGTTGTCGTTTACAATTTGGTTGTGTTGGATTAGCTGAATTAGGGATTGGTGCTGCCGCTGTTGTTCATCCATAATGCGTTGGAGATTGGCTTTCATTTGGGAGTTGTCTGCCCTCATCTGCTCCATAGAATTGGCAATTCTGCCCACCTGAACTATAAGCCTGCCTGAGTTTCAACTCAGTCTAGGCAGATGATGGGGCAGACTTGCCAGGTATTGGCTGTGGGTGTTGAGGCACGCATAGTTTTGGTCCTGTTGTGAGGCCCAACGGCTCCAAAACTCAGGGCCCATTTGTGTCTGGGGTAGTGTTGTGCTCAATTGGGGGCTGTGGGATGTTTGGGGTGGTTGGGGTATGTCCTGCGGCGTGGTTGGCTGGGTAGGATCGATGGGCTGCAGGTGTAGTGTGTAGGTTTCCTGCTGGTCACTTTCCTGCTGGGCATCCTCTGTTATGATGGCTGGTTCTGTATGGGGTTGAAGACAGCCACTATTTAGTAATTATTTAGCATTGGTCTTATTATAGCTTTACGTCAACATGCATTACTTCTTAATATTCATGTTGGAATTGATAAATAGATTGTGGCCTAAACTTAACTATGTTGTACACCTTTTTGTATAAGTCTGTGGCTTCTAACGTTCACTACTCAGTTGTAATAAGTTTGAGGGAATTGTTGGACTCTGAGCCATAATTAATGTGCGAACACGAATAACTAACAAATACAAATTACTACATTTACATATTGGGTATGAAGCTTCCTTTGGAACAACACACACAATACAATAAATGTGTTGACCAAGACACTCATACATTGTTCAAGGCAGTCAGTGGTCTGCCCAAAACGTTAACAAATATAGTGGTCTAAAATGTACACATTAACAATGGGTGAAAAAGTATTAAGGTGCCCTATGTTTCGAACTGGTGATGTTGGCCATGCAAAACAATTGGATGAGACTGAACATATATGTAGGTGTTTTTAGCAAAAATTAAAACTATAAAATTTTTTTGATATGGCCAACATCACATCTGTCAATTAACCATCTTAAAAAACCTTACCACCATGTGTTTGTTGTTGGTGATTATTACAAGGATGACTGGTCATTTGTGTCTTTTTTTTTGCTGTGCACAAACAGTGGTGCAGATGTATAAACCTGGAGAAGGCATAAGGAAGTGAAAAACCAGTGATATGTGCTAGGTGATAAAGGCACAAGGCAAACAGCTCCAATATGTAAATTAACAGTTGTGTTTATTTTGTGCTGCTGCCTTTATCACCTTGCACATATCACTGCTTTTTCACTTCCTTATGCCTTCTCCAGGTTAATAAATCTACCCCACTGTTTTTTTTACTTATTTACAGGTAATTGTTATGTTTACTCACCAAACAACTGAGGTGATTGTGGATCCTCACTTTGTGGGCTGGCCAAAAGAGCTAGTGGTGGCAGGGCCGACACTGCGGAGATGCGCCGTTGGGGTGGTGATGCTGGTGCTGGAGTTTCAGCCTCAAGCCGGCGTCTCTTGGTTGGCCTACTAGCCACAGTAACTGAGCCCTGTGATGGGCGCCTTAGTGGAGGGGGGTTTTCAGAAGAAGAACCTATGTGATAAGATAAACATTAACATTTTGTATTTCTATGTGTTTGCAGAATATGTGTTTACAAAAATCTTACCTGCATTGCCACCATCTGCATCTCTTGGCAGTGTGGGATGTGGCCTGGCTGTGCTGCTTCTCTTTCGTACTGTAGAAATATGAAGAATGTCCTTATGAACATACTATTTTGTTGATATGTTTATGCAAATTCCTTATTGTGATGTAAACATATGTGGAACCTGATGAGAAGTAAACTAAACGATGCTTATGCTTTTCTGCCTGACTTCATTGGGTGTGTATACTTTAAATAAGAAACAATTTCACCAAATAATCCATACACAAAGGCGCATAATGCTCAATATTATACTACTTAAAACCCAAACGTCGTAGCTTGACAAAACCACAATATTGCACGCTAAGGTACCAATTTTTGATGCTAACAAGAAAACACTAGCCACAAATATCTGCAAAAAATTGTAAACATCAAAACCAAAGATGCATGAAAAATCACATCAAGCACACAAAGGACAACCCAGAATAACACACAATTAACATAAATCCTATGAAATTGTAAAAAAAAAAAAAAATTTTTTACATAAAACAGATTCATCACACTTCTTTAAAATACACCTACAAACATTTACTTTTGACATAAAACACCAGAAAAAGGCCAAGGCAACCAGAAAAAAAAAACTATACAAAGGAAAAAAACATACATAATTGAGAATACACTACATCAGGCCTGGCCAACCTGTGGCTCTCCAGATGTAGTGAAACTACACATCCCAGCATGCCCTACCACAGTTTTAGCATTCCCTAATAGCAAAACTGTGGCAAGGCATGATGGGACTTGTAGTTTTACAAACAGCTGGAGAGCCACAGGTTGGCCAGGTCTGCACTACATCACCAACACATTAGAAGAATGAACCAACTTACAATCACAATTAGCTAGAAGACATTTCAGACAACTAAGGACAAAGCACAGATGTTTACATTTTAAACAACAAGACAAATAACTCACCATCCTGCCTTAGCCGATCCGAATCCCGGACATGAGTCGCACCAACCACTTCTAGCGGAATGAGAGTACGCACAGGCTCCTCCCAATTCCGATAAGACGCTCGGAAGGGGTGTCCACCCCCGGTTTGGCGGGCTGATTTAGCCTCCTTGGCCATCTTCGCCTTGACACGGCGCTTTATGTCGTAGAAACGCTTACGACACGTGTCCTCGGTCCGCCTCACCACACCCTCACTATTAACAGCCGCAACAACCTTCCCCCACAGAACAGTCTTCCTGCGTGACGACACCTTTGCAGCATCATGGCCAAACAACTGCCGATGATGCCTCATCAGCTCCCGCACCAAAGCCATATTCTCAGCGTAGCTGAATTTAACATTGCGGCCGTCTTTATAGTGGTGCGTGGCTGCGGAGCCACAGCACCATCACTATCACTGGAGGCCGCAGCAGCAACCTCCTCCTCCTCCTCACTAACCTCCTCCACCTCACTAACCTCCTCCACCTCACTCACCTCCTCCACCTCACTCACCTCCTCCACCTCACTCACCTCCTCCACCACACTCACCTCTGACTGGGACATAATCAGGACAAACAACAAATAACACTGAGAAAAAAATACAGTAAACACACTCCTCCACTACCACTACACACCACACACCAAACACACACACACACACACACACACTCACTCACTCACTCACAAACAATAACAATAGACGTTAAAAAAAAACAATGACAAAAAACTAGACAGACTTTTAAATAACTACACAACAAGTATGACAAGACTACTTACACACACAGTACAGCACTCAACAATCGAAAATAACCTCCTCAAATCCACCACAAACTCCAAAAAACTCACCAACTCCTAACACACCTTCCTCTCACCTCTCCACTAGCTAAACCCACGAGGTTCGGACGGTTTGGGGCGTTATAGTAATGTGCACAGACACTCCTCCATCACGAATCAAACCAATCACGGACGAGTGACAAAAACGAAACTTAGAAAAAAAACGCATCCGGGAACGGATAAATACTGCCATAACAGAAATGTGACGCAGTCGTAAAAAAAAACTCATAACACGGCCGCAAAACCACAAAATCGGCCGCATTCTACCTTACAAAACCACGAATGACATCGACATCGGAAAACACGGAAAATAAAAATACGACAGCTTAGTAAATGAGGCGTAAAATTTTCAAAAAGTTGCAAATTCACACATTCGATGTCATTCGTGATGAATCTCCCTCCAAATCAGTACTAATACGAATTTTAGTAAATTTACCCCATAGTTGGGGCTAAGACTTATAACTGATTCTGTTATTCATGGCCGTACCTAGGGTGGTGCAGCCGGTTCCATCACACAGAGACCAGTTACCCTGTGGGGGAACCAGCCGCAATCACCACGATGTGCAAGTGCTCCTCTGCCGTGCACACCGCTACTAGTACACATCACAGTAGGTAGTGACTCCGTTTGTACTGTGCTCGGTCTCCCACAGTGTCTATTTTCCGGGCGCCCGCTGCTATGTATATTAGTAGCAGCGCGCACAACTCCTTCACTGCAACCCTGTCTCAGCAGCTTAACTCACTGACCTACGCTGCTGCCTCTCCCGGCTCCAGTCAGTAGGGAGAGACACACTACCTGGGTGAGTACTGCATATAGGGAGGGAGATAGGTAGGGGGTCACTACTACTACTGTGTGGGCATAATGTGTAAGGGGCACGCCTACTGTGTGGCACTATTAATGTGTGGCTAAACATATAAGGGGAACTTCTACTGTGTAGCACTACTAATGTGTAGCTAAACATGTAAGGGGCACTTCTACTGTGTGTTGTAATGTGTAAGGGGCAATACTACTGTGTGGCTAAATGTATAAGGGGGACTACTACTGTGTGGCTAAATGTATAATGGGTACTCCTACTATGTGGCTAAACATGAAAATAAGAATTTACTTACCGATAATTCTATTTCTCGGAGTCCGTAGTGGATGCTGGGGTTCCTGAAAGGACCATGGGGAATAGCGGCTCCGCAGGAGACAGGGCACAAAAGTAAAGCTTTTACAGGTCAGGTGGTGTGCACTGGCTCCTCCCCCTATGACCCTCCTCCAGACTCCAGTTAGGTACTGTGCCCGGACGAGCGTACACAATAAGGGAGGATTTTGAATCCCGGGTAAGACTCATACCAGCCACACCAATCACACCGTACAACTTGTGATCTAAACCCAGTTAACAGTATGATAACAGAGGAGCCTCTGAAAGATGGCTTCCTAAACAATAACCCGAATTAGTTAACAATAACTATGTACAAGTATTGCAGATAATCCGCACTTGGGATGGGCGCCCAGCATCCACTACGGACTCCGAGAAATAGAATTATCGGTAAGTAAATTCTTATTTTCTCTATCGTCCTAAGTGGATGCTGGGGTTCCTGAAAGGACCATGGGGATTATACCAAAGCTCCCAAACGGGCGGGAGAGTGCGGATGACTCTGCAGCACCGAATGAGAGAACTCCAGGTCCTCCTTTGCCAGGGTATCAAATTTGTAAAAATTTACAAACGTGTTCTCCCCTGACCACGTAGCTGCTCGGCAGAGTAGTAATGCCGAGACCCCTCGGGCAGCCGCCCAAGATGAGCCCACCTTCCTTGCGGAATGGGCCTTAACAGATTTAGGCTGTGGCAGGCCTGCCACAGAATGTACAAGTTGAATTTTGTTACAAATCCAACGAGCAATCGACTGCTTAGAAGCAGGTGCACCCAACTTGTTGGGTGCATACAGTATAAACAGCGAGTCAGATTTTCTGACTCCAGCCTTCCTTTAAATGTATATTTTTAAGGCTCTGACAACGTCCAACAACTTGGAGTCCTTCAAGTCGTCTGTAGCCGCAGGCACTACAATAGGCTGGTTCAGGTGAAACGCTGATACCACCTTAGGGAGAAAATGCGGACGCGTCCGCAGCTCTGCCCTATGTCGAATGGAAAATTAAATAAGGGCTTTTATAAAACAAAGCCGCCAGTTCAGATACTCTCCCGGCCGAAGCCAGGGCCAGTAACATAGTCACTTTCCATGTGAGATATTTCAAATCCACCTTCTTTAGTGGTTCAAACCAATTTGATTTGAGGAAATCTAAAACTACATTTAGATCCCACGGTGCCACCTTAGGCACCACAGGAGGCTGTATATGCAGTACTCCTTTGATAAAAATCTGGACCTCAGGGACTGAGGCCAATTCTTTTTGGAAGAATATTGATAGGGCCGAAATTTGAACCTTAATAGATCCCAATTTGAGACCCATAGACAATCCTGATTGCAGGAAATGTAGGAAAACGACCCAGTTGAAATTCCTCCATCGGAGCACTCCGCTGCTCGCACCACGCAACATATTTTCGCCAAATACGGCGATAATGCTTCGCGGTGACTTCCTTCCTTGCCTTTATCAAGGTAGGAATGACTTCTTCTGGAATGCCTTTTCCTTTTAGGATCTGGCATTCAAACGCCATGCCGTCAAACGCAGCCGCGGTAAGTCTTGAAAAAGACAAGTACCCTGCTGAAGCAGGTCCCTTCTCAGAAGTAGAGGCCACGGATCGTCCGTGACCATCTCTTGAAGTTCCGGGTACCAAGTCCTTCTTGGCCAATCCGGAGCCACTAGTCTTACTCCACTTTGCCGTATAATCCTCAATACCTTTGGTATGAGAGGCAGAGGAGGAAACACATATACCGACTGGTACACCCAAGGTGTTACCAGCGCGTCCACAGCTATTGCCTGCGGATCTCTTGACCTGGCGCAATACCTGTCCAGTGTTTTGTTGAGGCGAGACGCCATCATGTCCACCATTGGTTTTACCCAACGGTTTAATAGCATGTGGAAAACTTCTGGATGAAGTCTCCACTCTCCCGGGTGAAGGTCGTGTCTGCTGAGGAAGTCTGCTTCCCAGTTGTCCACGCCCGGGATGAATACTGCTGACAGTGCTATCACGTGATTCTCCGCCCAGCGAAGGATCCTGGCAGCTTCTGCCATTGCCCTCCTGCTTCTTGTGCCGCCCTGTCTGTTTACATGGGCGACTGCCGTGATGTTGTCCGACTGGATCAACACCGGTCTTCCTTGAAGCAGAGGTTCCGCCTGGCTTAGAGCATTGTAGATTGCTCTTAGTTCCAGAATGCTTATGTGAAGAGACTTTTTCAGGCTCGACCACACTCCCTGGAAATTTCTTCCCTGTGTGACTGCTCCCCAGCCTCTCTGGCTGGCACCCGTGGTCACCAGGATCCAATCCTGCATGCCGAATCTGCGGCCCTCCAATAGATGAGCCTCCTGCAACCACCACAGAAGGGATACCCTTGTCCTCGGCGACAGGGTTATCCGCAGGTGCATCTGAAGATGCGACCCTGACCATTTGTCCAACAGATCCCTTTGCATGGAATCTGCCGAAAGGGATTGCTTCGTAAGAAGCTACCATTTTTTCCCAGGACTCTTGTGCATTGATGTACAGACACCTTTCCTGGTTTTAGGAGGTTCCTGACCAGGTCAGATAACTCCTTGGCTTTTTCTTCGGGAAGAAAAACCTTTTCTGAACTGTGTCCAGAATCATCCCCAGGAACAGCAGACGAGTTGTCGGCATTAATTGGGATTTTGGAATATTCAGAATCCATCCGTGCTGCTTTAGCACCTCTTGAGATAGTGCTAAACCCATCTCTAGCTGTTCTCTGGACCTTGCCCTTATTAGGAGATCGTCCAAGTATGGGATAATTAATACGCCTTTTCTTCGAAGAAGAAATATTATCTCGGCCATTACCTTTGTAAAGACCCGAGGTGCCGTGGACAAACCAAACGGCAGCGTCTGAAACTGATAGTGACAGTTTTGTACAACGAACCTGAGGTACCCCTGGTGTGAGGGGTAATTGGAACGTGGAGATACGCATCCTTGATGTCCAAGGATACCATAAAGTCCCCTTCTTCCAGGTTCGCTATCACTGCTCTGAGTGACTCCATCTTGAACTTGAACTTCTTTATGTACAGGTTCAAGGACTTCAGATTTAGAATAGGCCTTACCGAGCCATCCGGCTTCGGTACCACAAAAAGAGTGGAATAATACCCCTTCCCTTGTTGTAGAAGAGGTACCTTGACTATCACCTGCTGAGAATACAGCTTGTGAATGGCTTCCAAAACCGTCTCCCTTTCTGAGGGGAACGTTGGTAAAGCAGACTTCAGGAAACGGCGAGGTGGCTCTGTCTCTAATTTCAACCTGTACCCCTGAGATATTATCTGCAGGATCCAGGGATTTACCTGCGAGTGAGCCCACTGCGCGCTGTAATTCTTGAGACGACCGCCTACCGCCCCCGAGTCCGCTTGCGAAGCCCCAGCGTCATGCTGAGGCTTTTGTAGAAGCCGGGGAGGGCTTCTGTTCCTGGGAAGGAGCTGCCTGTTGCTGTCTCTTCCCTCGTCCTCTGCCTCGTGGCAGATATGAATAGCCCTTTGCTCTCTTATTTTTAAAGGAACGAAAAGGCTGCGGTTGAAAGGTCGGTGCCTTTTTCTGTTGGGGAGTGACTTGAGGTAGAAAGGTGGATTTCCCGGCCGTAGCCGTGGCCACCAAATCCGATAGACCGACCCCAAATAACTCCTCTACGCATCGCCTGTCCACTGTCGTGTCCATAAAGCTCTTCTGGCCGAAATGGACATAGCACTTACCCGTGATGCCAGTGTGCAGATATCTCTCTGTGCATCACGCATATAAAGAAATGCATCCTTTATTTGTTCTAACGACAGTAAAATATTGTCCCTGTCCAGGGTATCAATATTTTCGATCAGGGACTCTGACCAAACTACCCCAGCACTGCACATCCAGGCAGTCGCAATAGCTGGTCGTAGTATAACACCTGCATGTGTGTATATACCTTTTTGGATATTTTCCATCCTCCTATCTGATGGATCTTTAAGTGCGGCCGTCTCAGGAGAGGGTAACGCCACTTGTTTTGATAAGCGTGTTAGCGCTTTGTCCACCCTAGGAGGTGTTTCCCAGCGCTCCCTAACCTCTGGCGGGAAAGGGTATAAAGCCAATAACTTCTTTGAAATTAGCAGTTTTTTATCGGGGCACCCCACGCTTCATCACACACGTCATTTAATTCTTCTGATTCGGTAAAAACTACTGGTAGTTTTTTCACACCCCACATAATACCCTGTTTAGTGGTACCTGTAGTATCAGCTAAATGTAACATCTCCTTTATTGCCAAAATCATATAACGTGTGGCCCTTTTGGAAAATACGGTTGATTCGTCACCTTCACTACCGGAATCAGTGCCTGTGTCTGGGTCTGTGTCGACCGACTGAGGCAAGGGGCGTTTTACAGCCCCTGACGGTGTTTGAGGCGCCTGGACAGGCACTAAGTGAGTGTCCGGCCGCCTCATGTCGGCAAACGACTGCTTAAGCGAGTTTACGCTATCCCGTAATTCCACAAATAAAGGCATCCATTCTGGTGTCGACCCCCTAGAAGGTGACATCCTCATATTTGGCAATTGCTCCGCCTCCACACCAATAACGTCCTCATACATGTCGACACACACGTACCGACACACAGCAGACACACAGGGAATGCTCTATACGAAGACAGGACCCACTAGCCCTTTGGGGAGACAGAGGGAGAGTCTGCCAGCACACACCAAAAAACGCTATATATGACAGGGATAGCCTTATGATTAAGTGCTCCCTTATAGCTGCTTTTATATTAATATATTGCCATTTATTTTGCCCCCCCTCTCTGTTATACCCTGTTTCTGTAGTGCAGTGCAGGGGAGAGACCTGGGAGCCTTCCTGACCAGCGGAGCTGTGACAGAAAATGGCGCCGTGTGCTGAGGAGATAGGCCCCGCCCCTTTTCCGGCGGGCTCGTCTCCCGCTATTTAGTACATTTAGGCAGGGGTAAATATCTCCATATAGCCTCTGGGGCTATATGTGAGGTATTTTTAGCCTTTTTAAAGGTTTACATTTGCCTCCCAGGGCGCCCCCCCCCAGCGCCCTGCACCCTCAGTGACTGCCGTGTGAAGTGTGCTGAGAGGAAAATGGCGCACAGCTGCAGTGCTGTGCGCTACCTTAAGAAGACTGCAGGAGTCTTCAGCCGCCGATTCTGGACCTCTTCTTGCTTCAGCATCTGTGAGGGGGCCGGCGGCGTGGCTCCGGTGACCATCCAGGCTGTACCTGTGATCGTCCCTCTGGAGCTTCATGTCCAGTAGCCAAGAAGCCAATCCATCCTGCACGCAGGTGAGTTCACTTCTTCTCCCCTCTGTCCCTCGTTGCAGTGATCCTGTTGCCAGCAGGAATCACTGTAAAATAAAAAACCTAAGCTAAACTCTCTAAGCAGCTCTTTATGAGAGCCACCTAGAATTGCACCCTTCTCGGCCGGGCACAAAAATCTAACTGGAGTCTGGAGGAGGGTCATAGGGGGAGGAGCCAGTGCACACCACCTGACCTGTAAAAGCTTTACTTTTGTGCCCTGTCTCCTGCGGAGCCGCTATTCCCCATGGTCCTTTCAGGAACCCCAGCATCCACTTAGGACGATAGAGAAAAGGGCACTACTAATGTGTGGCTAAATGTGTAAGGAGTACTACTATTATGTGGCGTAATGTCTATAAGGGGCACTACTGTGTGGTGCAATATGAATAAGGGGCAGTACTGTATGGCATAATTTGAACTGGGGGTACAATTGTGTGGTCAGACCCCTTCCTTGGCACCCCTTCACTCGGCGTGCACTATCCCTATTTACAATATAGGGGGGGGAGGCACCATTGCTCTTACCGGCACAGGGCACCAAAATGTTTAGTTATGGCTCTGAGCAGAGCGCCGATTCCTGACAGTACCCCCTCCTTTATGGGTGGGCACCGAACACCCACGAGGCTTGGCAGGGAAGAGTCTGTGGAAGGCTTGAATCAGACGTGGAGCATGTACATCCGTTGCATTGACCCAACTCCTCTCTTCAGGACCATATCCAGACCAGTCAATGAGATATTGCAGATGACCATAACGATGTCGAGAGTCTAATATCTTTTCCACCTCGTATTCCACGACCCGATCAGTTCGTACCTTTGGAGCTGCTGGAAGCGTTCTCTGGAAACGATTGAGAATTAGTGGTCTGAGGAGAGAAATATGGAATGAGTTGGGTATTTTCAAAAAAGCAGGCAGTTTCAATTTATAAGCCACCGGATTAATAACACTTTCTACTGGAAAAGGTCCAATAAACCGTGGAGCAAACTTCATTGAGGGGACTCTGAGCCGGAGATTACGGGTAGATAACCAGACCTTATCGCCCGGTTTCAAACTAGGAACTGCTCGCCTCTTCCGATCAGCGAACATTTTGTACCGTTGAGAAACTTTTTTAAGAGATAAATGGATCTCTTTCCAAATCTGAGCAAACCGCTGGAGAGCAGAAGCAGCCGCAGGCACATCTATGGCAGGTAATTCTTGGAAATACGGTACTCTAGGATGCTGACCATAAACTGCGAAAAAAGGAGTTGTATCAGTTGAAGTATGATAACGGAAATTATGAGGAAACTCCGCCCATGGCAACAATTCTACCCAGTCATCCTGTGAAGAAGAGATATACAGTCTCAAATAGGTCTCAAGTTCTTGATTTACCCTCTCTGTCTGCCCATTTGTTTGAGGATGATAGGCTGTAGAGAACTTCAGTTTTACCTGTAGCGCTGAACACAGAGCCCTCCAAAACTTGGCCACAAATTGTACTCCTCGGTCAGATATGATTTCTGTTGGAAGTCCATGTAACCTGAATATTTCACGAAGAAACAACTGAGCCAACTTTGGAGCAGAGGGTAATCCCATGAGTGGAATGAAGTGTGCCATTTTTGAAAACCTATCGACTACTACCCAGATGGTGTCATACCCTTTGGATGGAGAGAGATCAGAAATAAAGTCCATCGACACATGAGACCAGGGACGCTTAGGAATGGAATTGGGAATCAATTGGCCTGCGGGAGCCTGACGAGAATTTTTATGCTGAGCACATTTGGGACATGAAGCTATGAACTCTTGAATATCTACCTTCATACGAGGCCACCAATACGTTTGAGACAGAAGCTTAAAAGTCTTTAGAACCCCAGGGTGACCAGTAAACTTGGACGTATGAGCCCAAGACAGAAGGTTTGGACGAAGCTCCGGAGAGACAAACATCTTGCCTGGAGGCGGGACTTGCGACATCCCTGTAGCTGCAAAAACCACTGGATCTAATACTGGTCGAGCAGCCTGTTCTGCGGATTCCTCGTTTGAGCTCATGGAGCGAGACAAAGCATCCGCTTTGACATTTTGTGAGCCCGGTCTAAACATTAACTTGAAATCAAAACGAGAAAAGAATAGAGCCCACCTTGCTTGCCGAGGATTCAGGCACTGCGCGGCTTTCAAGTAGAGAAGGTTCTTGTGATCCGTGTAGATGGTAATGGGAAATCTCGTACCCTCCAGCAGATACCTCCATTCTTCAAGGGCCAATTTGATTGCTAACAACTCCTGGTCGCCGATGGTATAGTTCATTTCTGCGGGCGAGAACCTACGAGAAAAAACCCCACAGGGGTAAGTCTTACCATCACTGCCAACCTGGGACAGGACTGCGCCCACGCCAACCGTTGAAGCGTCCACTTCCAAGATGAAGGCTTTACTGACATCCGGCTGCTGTAACACAGGAGCTGAAATAAAAGCTTGTTTTATTTTGTGAAAAGCGGACAGTGCATCGTCAGACCATTGGGATGGATTTCCCCCTTTCCGGGTAAGGCAGGTAATTGGAGCTATTAGCGTGGAAAAGCCTTTAATAAACTTTCTGTAGTAATTGGCGAAGCCAATGAAGCGTTGAACTGACTTGAGGGTTGTTGGAAGAGACCAGTTTCTATAGCTTCCAGTTTAGCTGGATCCATTTGAAGATCTGTTCCGGAAATTATGTATCCTAAGAAAGATATTGAAGGAGCTTCAAATGTGCATTTGGACAACTTGCCATACAGATGATTCCGTCGAAGACGTTGCAGGACCTCCTTCACCTGTTGGCGATGAGAGACTAAATCACGGGAGAATATCAAGATGTCATCGAGGTAAACCACCACACATTTATACAGGAGATCTCTAAACATTTCGTTGGCAAAGTTTTGAAACACAGCAGGGGCATTACTTAAACCGAAGGGCATCACTAGATATTCATAGTGGCCGTCACGAGTATTGAAGGCAGTTTTCCACTCATCACCACTTCGAATCCTGATAAGGTTGTAAGCCCCGCGAAGATCCAGTTTCGTGAAGATGGAAGCCCCTCTAACTCTGTCAAACAGCTCTGTGATAAGAGGTAACGGGTAGCTATTTTTAATCGTGATGTCATTTAAACCCCGATAATCGATACAGGGGCAAAGTCCTCCATCTTTCTTCTTGACGAAGAAGAATCCAGCACCAGCTGGGGAAGTGGATGGACGGATGAAACCTTTCTGTAAATTTTCCTTTATGTATTCACTCATGGCTTGAGTTTCTGGGACTGAAAGAGGGTATGTACGCCCTCTAGGCGGCTTGCTCCCTGGAACCAGATTGATGGGACAATCCCACTCTCGATGGGGAGGCAAGACATCCGCTGCTTTCTCACTGAAGACGTCAGTGAATTCCTGATAGGCCTCCGGGAGGCCAGACTGAGACTTTACACCAGAAGACTTTATTGGACACACTTGAGCCAGACAAGACTGACGACAGGAGGAACTCCATGATGTTAACTGCAATGTGGACCAGTCAAATTGCGGATTGTGCAGTTGGAGCCAAGGCATACCCAGTACTATCTCATAGCCCGCTTTGGGTATAACCAGGAACTCAATGAGTTCAGAATGCAGGAAGCCTACTCCTAGAACTACCGGCTTGGTTTGCTGAAAGATGGAACCTTCAGAAATACGGCTTCCGTCCACGGCCGTGAGATAAACTGGACGACACAGCTTAGTCACTGGGAGATGAAGTCTATCCACTGCAGCTTGCGTGATAAAATTCCCAGCAGCACCACAATCCACTAAGGCAGACAAAGATTGGAGTCCCTCAGACCTTTCCAAGGTGACAGGTAATATAAGATCCTGAGATGAAGGAGCTTTATTCAAAAGCCCTAACTTGACTCCTCCTCTACAAGTTAGGACCTGGCGTTTCCCGGCCGAGCAGGGCAGGAACCAATCAGATGACCAGCAGCAGCACAATAGAGACACAGTCTTTCCTTTAATCTTCTGGACCGCTCCTCAGGTGTTAAACGAGACTTGTTTACCTGCATGGGTTCATCAGTAATAATAGGTAGAGACTGTACAGGAGGCATAGCTAGGTGCTTGCGAAGGTCACCTCGAGAGCATTCACAGGTCCGCTCGCGTAGACGTAGATTCAATTTGACACATAGGGAAATTAGAGCTTCCAGTTGCTCTGGTAAATCTCGAGTAGTCAGTTCATCCTTGATGCGGTCAGACAGACCATGCCAGAAGGCGGCAACCAATGCCTGGTTGCTCCACTTCACCTCCGATGCCAATGTCTGGAACTGAATAACGTACTGACCCACAGTACGTGTTCCCTGGCGGATCTGAAGGAGGTCAGAAGAAGCAGAGGTCGTACGCCCAGGTTCGTCAAAGATGCGTCGGAATGCGGCAACAAATTCAGTATAGTTGTTCAATATTACATCTGCTCGCTCCCACAGCGGAGAGACCCAGTTCAAAGCAGAGCCAGCTAGAAGAGAAACAATATAAGCCACCTTTGTTCTAGGTGTTGAAAAGTTCTGTGGCTGCAATTCAAACTGAACTTCGCATTGATTTAGAAACCCACGACACATCTTAGAATTACCATCAAATTTACTCGGAGTAGGAAGATGGATGCGAGACATTGGAACAGGAGCAACTGGAGAGCTGGAAACTGAGGAACCTGGAGCAGGAACTGTAACTGAAGAGGACACTGGGGAAACTGGAATTGGAAGTGATTGTTGCAAAGTATCTAATCGTAAAGACATTCCTTGCAGGAATTGCATAACCTGCTGCTGCGCAGCCTCTTGACCATCCAGTCGTGACACTAATATGGAAACAGAATGTGTCAGCGTAGTCCTAACTGGCGCTAAGCTGCTCAGATGTAACAGATTTCGGAATAAATGTCACTACATTTAGAACAAGAAACAAAAACCAGCAATTTGAAACACTGTCATACACCACAAGCGCTAAATTAAGATATCACCGTAACGTCCCTTTTAGGTTGAATGACGGATCATTCCCTCTCAGATGTATCTCCAATTCAAGTCAATAGAATATATAGGCTTCCCAGGTATGGATATCATAAAAGAGACAAAATAACAAGAACAAACCAATGTGTAGTAAATAATATCAACACTTATTCAAGTTCGTATGATGCCTTTGAAAAATTGAAGTGGATTCAAAGCCTACCCCACTCACACTGAAAAAGGAAGTGTAAAGCACATCAGGGTTTCTTTGTGGGGGTCACCTTCATTAGTTCGTATAACACCCAGCGTGCCAAAGATAGGATCGCACTCAGACTCAAGGGTGACCTATGATAGTTTCCTGAGGAAGGCAGGAGATGCGTACCCCAACACTCACACTCGATAAACTGGTTGCAAACACGTAAAGGTATCTTTCTCTCCTTCAAGGAAAAGGACAATCCAAAGATCGCGTACCACAACTCACAATTAGAAGAACTGTGTAACTCCTATCAAGGTATCTTTAGATTTTCATATGAGGATCCCAGCTGTAAAGTTTCTGGTATAATCTCCAGGCGTAGATCATGAATAAAGATAATAAAAACAACCAATATGTAATGGGTCCTACTAAGTGTGATATGCACAATATCTCCAACAAATTTAAATAGATTTAGGGCGTACCCCACTCACACATGCATCAAGCACTCAAAGCATATAGCGGTTTCTTTATAGTAGAACGTTCACTGGGTTCAGACAGACTTCAAGAGGTAAACAGCGAATGCGTAGCCCAACACTCACACTCTGGAGGCAGGTGGCAAACTCATCAAGGTATCTTTACTTTTCCCAGAGTGATAGATGGTAATTCAATATGGCGTACCCCAACTCACAGTTTGATGTGTTAAAAGACTCCTATCAAGGTATCTTTGGGCTTCAAGTAGCAAATGCGGCTTGTATATTAAAATCGTGTATTATTCCATGAACCCCAGAAAAAATAAAAAATAGCAATGCTCATACCAAAGTGAGTAAAAATAGGGGATTACAGATTTTATTTAACAATACATGAAGGTAAAAATGGAATGCATGGAAGACCTTGCATAGCAGTACATAAAATAGATGAGTAAAAAAACAGCAAAGAGAGATGGTAACCTCTTGCAAAAAAGAACAAAAAACACTTAATTAAAAAATAAAACAAAATGATTGGAAAATCCGGATAAAATAGCTACTCACACTCCTGTTTGTCGACGCGTTTCAGCCCACACCTGGGCCTTTATCAAGACATATTGGAGTGTGTGTGTAGCTTGATATTTAAAGGACAAAGCACCAATGGCGAGTGAGCAGGAAATGACATAATAATTGAAGGTGTTTTTAAACCTTTTCTCTTTGCCATTTTTTTGTATAGTAAATGTAATTCAATCCAGCTCCAAAAATACATAAACCCTAGCTATAATCACAACAGAAAAGAGCAAAATAGAAACTAAAAAATAACAATACGAAATCGCGTATCGCAACTTCCGGCGGAAGTGACGCTACGGCACATGGCTCATGGGAGATGTAGTTTTTCTCCCCATATCCGGCCGTTCGTCGCTCATTGAACAACAGAACAGGAAGTAATATGTATGTCTCTTGGGAGATGTAGTCTTTTCCTGTTAGCGTGTTCAGGCCGTCACCGGAAGTTGTGTTATTGTAGTTCCGCCTTGATACATCTGGGAAATGGAGTCAATTGGATGTAATTAGTTGTGGCGTCCGACCGGAAGTCAATTGTTCATACCGTGGAAGTCCAAACTCAAAACAAATTCCTTAAGTGACGTCATGATATAATAGATGAATATAAATTCTAGGAAACAAAATCGCAGTCAGCATACCGTTGTTTATAATATACAGATGTTCCAAAAATAAATAATAATAATACATTACTTAGTACATTGATATGAAATGCTACTCATATATATATATATTCCATAGACAAAAAACCTTACGGTTTCACATGTCCCATTAAGGCTTCTTAGACATGATCGAAATTTCAGAAACCTGTTGTAACTCTTCCACTCAAACTCCAAAAAGCAATGAAATTCCGATCATTAAGGCTGACGCCTTAATGGACGTGTTCCTTGTGCAATACAGATATGGTATGCCATCACAGCCTGTGGGTAAGTGCAGATTCAGCACTCTCACAGAGTGACATTGCTGTCACTCACACAATGGTGGAGCTGCTAATTCACAGATTTGTGTGCTCATTGGAATACACACATGCAGTCTATGCAACTGAAGGTCTGAGCGGAAGACAAAGCTGCTCAGATGAGGTAAGAGTGTTGTTGATTGGAGGGAGGAAATCGGTGTGGATGGGGGAACAGAAGTGTGTGGATAGAGGGAACACTAAGCAGCACTGATGGGGGGGACAAAGAAACACGGGGTAATTCAGACCGCAGCAGCAGCGATTGCAGTCTGAATTAGTTTGTGAGGTGCGCACGTGCAATGGCCGCACTGCGCGTGCGTACCCCAGGAGCCCAGTGAGATGCTATCACCCTGCCTGATTGATAGGCAGAGGTGGTTGCGGGGAAGGAAGGGGGCGAGCAAACAGCGTTAGAATGCCATTGGCAGGGCATGGTCTGCACAACGGAGGCGTTTCCGGACCACTGGGGGGTGGGCTGTGGCGGTTATCCCCCTGCCAAGAGCGCAGGATCCACTAAATTTACCTTCAGGATGTCAGCTACATGAATGGGGTAAGAGTGGTGTGGATAGGGGGTAGATTAAGCAGCAAGTATGGGAAGGGAGACAGAGCGGTGTAGATGGGGGAAATGGTGCAGATGGGTTGAAAACACTGGCATGGATGGGTAGAAAACTGGTGCAGATGGGAGAGAAGACAGTGTGCTATGTATTGGAGGAGGCAGAGTGACGTTGAAGAAGGAAACACTGAGCAGCACAGAGAAAAGGAAACGGTGGTACAGACAAGGCACAGGTGGGGAAAGATGGTACAGACTAGCACAGATGGGAGAACACAGCAGTAGGGATTGGGGAAGACAGGGCAGCATGGGGGTGTATAGGGGAAGTAAGTGTAGATGCATAGTCCGTAGATGGGGTATTATAGTTTAGCAAATAACCAAGATGTTTGAGGGAGCTAAATGTGTATACTAAGTGAGATGGATGTATGGAGTGAGAAGGATGTTGTAACAAGGTGGCATTGTTGTGGTGACTGAATGGGATGGTTGTGGGCACTGTGTGGGATGGGAGCACCATAAAACTGCACAGACCTTCAGTTGCATAGACTGCATGTGTGTATTCCAATGAGCACACAAATCTGTGAATTAGCAGCTCCACCATTGTGTGAGTGACAGCAATGTCACTCTGTGAGAGTGCTGAATCTGCACTTACCCACAGGCTGTGATGGCATACCATATCTGTATTGCACAAGGAACACGTCCATTAAGGCGTCAGCCTTAATGATCGGAATTTCATTGCTTTTTGGAGTTTGAGTGGAAGAGTTACAACAGGTTTCTGAAATTTCGATCATGTCTAAGAAGCCTTAATGGGACATGTGAAACCGTAAGGTTTTTTGTCTATGGAATTTCATCGCTTTTTTTAAATTTATTTTTTTTATTCAGAAATGTAAAATTTCACTGTAAGAATAAACATTTGATTTTTTAAATGTTTAATGAAAATGTTCGTATAACATCACTGTTCTGTGCAAAATAATTTTATTTACCAAACCGAATTGTTTAAGGTCCGTACACACTTAACGATTTAATGAGCGACGTCGCTCATTTTCCCCCTCCTTGAGCGACGTCGCTCGTTTTATCGTTAAGTGTATATGCCGCCAGCGAAGAAACAATGCGCGGCCCCGCGGGTCGGCAACAATCGTCGCTGTCGGTAGGGCATGCATGAAGGATGTGGACTGTCGTCCACGACCTTCATACAGGGCTGGCGGGGGCGTGACGTCACTGAGCGATATGAGCGGTCATATCGCTCAGTGTGTACAGTCGGCCGCCGGCCCGGGAGGGGGAAACATTAGCCAATGTCGCTCACAGAGCGACATCGTTTAATGTGTATGGGCCTTTAGACTTTGGTCAAAATATTTTGCAGCTGATGCAGGGAGGGGGGTAGGCGGCAGCAGCATGTAACTGAGGCTGGAGGTAGGCGTGAAATGCATTGCTTGTACGTGTGAGTGCGTGGTGTCAGGTGCTGCGCATGTATATGTGTGTGTGTCAGGTGCTGCCTGTGTATGTGTGTCAGGTCCTGTGTGTGTGTGTGTGTGTGTGTGTGTCAGGTGCTGCGTGTATATATGAGTGTGTCTGATGAAGCGTGTGTATGCGTCAGCTGCCGCACGTGTGTGTGTGTCAGGTGTTGCGGGTGTATATGTGTGCGAGTATCATGTGCTCCGCGTGTGTACAAGTGTATGTCTGGTGCTGCGCATGAATACGAATGTCTGTGTCAGGTGCTGCGCGTGTACATTAGGGTGCGTCAGGTGCTGCGCGTGTACATGAGTGTGTATTAGGTGCTGTGCATGTACATGAGTGTGCGTCAGGTGCTGCGTGTGTACATGAGTGTGCATTAGGTGCTGCGCATGTACATGTGTGTGCGTCAGGTGCTGCACGTGTCTATGTGTGTGTCAGGTGCTGCATGTGTATATTAGTGTGTCTGATGGTGTGCGTGTATATGTATGTGTCAGGTGCTCCGTGTATATGTATGTGTCAGGTGCTGCGTGTATATGCATGTGTCAGGTGCTGCGTGTATATGCATGTGTCAGGTGCTGCATGTTTATTTTATTGTGTCTGATGCTACGTGTGTGTGTCAGGTGCCGCATGTGTATATGTGTGTGTGTCAGGTGTTGCGCGTGTATGTGTGTGTCAGGTGCTGCATGTATATTTTATTGTGTCTGATGCTACGTGTGTGTGTCAGGTGCCGCACGTGTATGTGTGTGTGTGTGTGTCAGGTGTTGCGCGTGTATGTGTATGTCAAGTGCCGTTCCCCTTCTTCCCATCCCAGCTCTCTCTATAGAATACAGCTCTGCACCCAGAGAGAGGGAAAGACCAGGGGGCTGATCACTGCACTGCTCACTTTTTGGTCATGAGTTCGGCCTCCTGTTTCTTCCAGTGCTGTGTTCCTGCAGCCCAGCCCTCCCTGTTGTGCCAGAGAATCAGCCCTTCCTTCCCCTGCCAGTGAGAGAGAGTCCGAGGCAGAGACACTCTTCCCGTAGCTGGCCTACCCCCAGTACTTCAGCACTGGCCATGCGGCAGTCAACAAAGGAGACCAGCAGGGGGTTCTGGCAGCATCAGCTGTGGCCGCAGCTGGATCGGGGAGGCCTGCAGTGTCTGAGGTGGGCAGCACTTCCTCCGCCGCTGTCACCTTCCCCTGCCGGAGAGAAAGCCAGAGACATACCCTTCCCGCAGCTGGGCTACCCCTAGTACCTCATCGCTGGCCAGGCAGAAGTCTATGGAGGGGACCGGCAGGGGTTTCGGGGCCGCAGCAGCAGCGGCCGAAGCCAGATCAGGGAGGCCTGCAGGGTCAGAGCTGGGCAGCACTTCCACCAACACTGTCACCTCTGTGCTGGGCATGTACACCAGTCCGTACAAACGGAGGTGTCCACAACAGGCAGCAGTATAATGAGTCAGACAAACTCATTACACGCTGCCCACTGCTGCGCCGCATGCCCTCGATGGAGGAAGCCTAGATGCGGTCCCCAGCTGCAGCGAGGGAGAAGGGTGATCACATCACCCTTCAACCCGGCACCTCACAATCAGCTGGGGATCTGCAGTAGCTTCATCTCTCTCTTCCTCTCCCTCTCTGACAGCACAGCAGCCCCTCTGGGTCCCATGTAGCTCTGCCCCCCTGCTCACAGTTCACTTGGCCTCTCCTGATTAAAAAGAAAATAAGAGCCTGACCTGCTGCGTCAAAATTAACTCTGACTCCTCACAACAGTGTGGACTGCGGGCGACGTCATATGCCAATTTGGGTGTGCTTGCCGCACTACCTGCCCATCAAGCCCAACGTGGTGCCATGGTGCCAGCCCCACCCACTATACGGATTCCATTTTGTATTAGGAACCCTATAACAACATTCCGACATCCCTCCCTATGACGCTGCCATCCATACACTGCCATTCTCATATATCCGTACACCGCCACTCTCATACACAACTGTACACTGTTGCTCTCATATATCCATACACTGCCGCTCTCATACATCCGTACAACCCCGCTCTTATACATCCGTACAACTCCGCACTCTTACAGACGCACACTGCCGCACTCTTACAGACGCACACCATCACACTCATACAGCCGCACACCGATGCAGTTATACAGCCGTACATTGCCGCTCTCATACATCCGCACACTGCCGCTCTCATATATCCGCACACTGCCGCTCACATCTATGCATACATAGCCTCCATACATCTACACATCAAATCCCCGCGCAAGGGAACACTGAAATCACTATCACTTTTCCCCGGGGTGTGACCACAGCCAGCCACTACTCCGGCCACCTTCTTGTGACACCAAAATGCATCTTACATATCATCAGGGTGGTGCTGCTGTTGGGGGCAGGTTGCTGCCTCAGTCTCCTGGTTGGTGCTGCGATTGGAGGGGGTACTGCTTCCCTGTGCTGCCACTGTCTCCCGGATCATCGTGCCGCTGGCTGAATTGCAGCTTGACGCTACTGCTGCCAGGAGTAACAGCTTTCTGACTGTTGTTGCTGGTGGCTGCCTACTGCTCATTGCCGCCGGAACACTGACCGGCTCGGCAGTGATGCTGGCAGAGGAGTAGTGGCGGTGGGGTGGGGGGGTGCCTGCTCCCTTCCCTTGAGCATGCCGCAGTGTAAAAAAATCAATAATACATAGAGAGCATACCAGGGTGAGAGTCTGTATGGATCACAGTGATTACACGGGGCACAGCATAAGGACACCTTGCTGTGAGGGGCTCTGCCCACACAGATTGCTGCACCCTCTCTGATGTCAGCCGCTGCCCTCTCGTTCTCTGGGCAGCCAGTTCCAGTGTGAGGTAGGAGAGGAAGAGAACACACAGGTGTTAGGCGCCGTGGTCCGCGATGTCCTCGCGGCCCGGCGCCTAGCAACGCCGAGCGTGCTAGCCGCCGGCTCCCTAGCAACGCTAGGACGCCGGGCGCGCTGAGCCGCCTGGACCCTAGCAATGGGGACGCCACGGACGGACTGCGCTCCCCGTTGCAGGGTCAATCAAGTGAACTACACACACATTTGTCTTCTGGTCGTGCAGCAAGGCAGCTGCACGGCATTGTGCTAATCAGGCTCTGAACTTCTGATTGGAGGACTCCCTGCTAAATACCTTCTCAGTGCCTCACACAGACGCCGGTTATAGCTTCCTGCATGCTGCTTTGGTTTGCTGACGTCTGTTCCAGTTCTGCTGTGTCCGGTCATTCCTGTCCTCAGAGTTCCTGAATCTTGGTGTTGTCATCTCTTCCCAAGGAGACTTCCAGTCCTCATTTACCCGCAACAGTCGCTAGAGGATCTCGTGTGGTTTTCGTGAGTGGCAGCTCTGCCGCGTGCTGCGGCCTAGGCCGCTTTATTTTGTATTTTGTGTTGGTGCATTTGCGGAGGTTTCCGCTCCCACAGTCCTCTCCGGAACTCGCCGGTGCCGGGTAGGAGAGTGGACAAGTGGGTATTTTAGTTGTCCTTTTCCCTGGCGGTTTTCCGCACATACTCTAGTTTAAAGTTAGTTTTGAGCCCCTGGCTTTGTTGTTTAGTAGAGGGCCCCTTGTTATCACCCTGTCTCGGATTTCTCTTTGTCTCCCATTAAGACCTGAGGGGCCATCGGAGTTGGGCAGACGTAATCCGCCCTTCAAACGCGGCTGCCATGGGTCCAAGCAACCATAGTCTCGCAAGAGATTTCTGACAGCACGGGCGAGACAACGGAGATAGGGCGCCAGGGGCTATTCCCGTTCCCACTCCCTTTCCCAGCATTACGTTCCAGTACTCAGGTCCTTGCTATAAGATATCCCCAGACCAGAGTATTGGAATCATAACAACAGGAGAGCAGCCCTGATATATAACAGAGGTGGAAGTTCTATAGGCAGCAGAGACGGAGACCAGCCTGCCTGTCTCCCAGTGCCCTGATCACTACACGCCACCAGCACAGCATTACAGGAGGGTCCTATAGTGCTGCCCTGAGCTAACAGGTGTGTGTACCAGTGTACCCCGTACAGTGTGCTGCGCCCTGGTGTCTCTGAGAGGGGTGAGGTCACCGTGCCGCTTTAGTATATGGCTTTTCCTTAGTACTGTACGTTACAGCCCTGCACTAGTAGTGGCAACTCTGCCCTATGTGAACCTGTGAGGTTATTTTCCTATTTACAGAATAACCGGGGAGAAGGCGGCCATATTGCGGCTCTCAAGAGAAGGCACTCTAGTACACCCCCTGCTGCCGGCCACTGTGCAGGCGCAACAAATTGAAATGCCCGATCTCTATAATGGGGCATATTTCTCTTAATTAAAAAAAACCTGTAACTTTCTGAAAAACCACAACCCCAAAAGGCACTTCACAGGGACATGCTCTATCTAATAAAACAAACCCCAAGTCATATATATATATATATATATATATATAATAAGTAAAATCTTATTATATATATATATATATATATATAAATCTATTTCTCGTAGTCCGTAGTGGATGCTGGGACTCCGTAAGGACCATGGGGAATAGCGGCTCCGCAGGAGATTGGGCACAACTAAAGAGAGCTTTAGGACTACCTGGTGTGCACTGGCTCCTCCCCCTATGACCCTCCTCCAGACCTCAGTTAGGATACTGTGCCCGGAAGAGCTGACACTAAGGAAGGATTTTGAATCCCGGGTAAGACTCATACCAGCCACACCGTACAACTCGTGATATTATACCCAGTTAACAGTATGACAACAACGGAGCCTCTGCACAGATGGCTCTCAACAATAACCCTATTGTTAACAATAACTATGTACAAGTATTGCAGACAATCCGCACTTGGGATGGGCGCCCAGCATCCACTACGGACTACGAGAAATAGATTTACCGGTGAGTAAAATCTTATTTTCTCTGACGTCCTAAGTGGATGCTGGGACTCCGTAAGGACCATGGGGATTATATCAAAGCTCCCAAACAGGCGGGAGAGTGCGGATGACTCTGCAGCACCGAATGAGCGAACTCCAGGTCCTCCTCAGTCAGGGTATCAAACTTGTAAAATCTTGCAAATGTGTTTGACCCCGACCGAGTAGCAGCTCGGCAAAGTTGTAAAGCAGAGACCCCTCGGGCAGCCGCCCAAGAAGAGCCCACCTTCCGCGTGGAATGGGCTTTTACTATTCTAGAATGCGGAAGTCCCGCCGCAGAATGTGCAAGCTGAATTGTGCTACATATCCAGCGAGCAATAGTCTGCTTTGAAGCAGGAGCACCCATCTTGTTTGGTGCGTAGAGGATAAACAGCGAGTCAGTTTTCCTGATTACAGCCATTCTGGAAACAAATTTTCAGGGCCCTGACTACATCCAGCAACTTGGAATCCTCCAAGTTCCGAGTAGCCGCAGGCACCACAATAAGTTGGTTCAAATGAAACGCTGAAACCACCTTAGGCAGAAATTGGGGACGAGTCCTCAATTCCGCCCTATCCATATGGAAAATCACATAAGGGCTTTTACATGACAAAGCCGCCAACTCTGACACATGCCTGGCCGAAGCCAGGGCCAATAGCATGACCACTTTCCACGTGAGATATTTTAACTCCACGGTTTAAAGTGGCTCAAACCAATGTGATTTAAGGAAATCCAATACCACGTTGAGATCCCAAGGTGCCACTGGAGGCACAAAAGGAGGCTGAATATGCAGCACTCCTTTAAAAAAAAGTCTGAACTTCCCGCAGGGAAGCCAGTTCTTTTTGGAAGAAAATCGACAGAGCCGAAATCTGGACCTTAATGGACCCCAATTTGAGGCCCATAGTCACCCCTGACTGTAGGAAGTGCAGGAATCAACCCAGTTGAAATTCCTCCATTGGGGCCTTCCTGTCCTCACACCAAGCAACATATTTTCGCCATATGCGGTGATAATGTTTTGCGGTCACGTCCTTCCTGGCTTTGTTCAGCGTAGGAATGACTTCCTCCGGAATGCCCTTTTCCTTCAGGATCCGGTGTTCAACCGCCATGCCGTCAAACGCAGCCGCGGTAAGTCTTGGAACAGACAAGGCCCCTGCTGCAGCAGGTCTTGTCTGAGCAGTAGAGGCCATGGGTCCTCTGAGATCATTTCTTGAAGTTCTGGGTACCAAGCTCTTCTTGGCCAATCCGGAACAATGAGTATAGTTCTTACTCTTCTCCTTCTTATTATCCTCAGCACCCTTGGTATGAGGGGAAGAGGAGGAAACACATAAACCGACCGGTACACCCACGGTGTCACTAGAGCATCCACCGATATCGCCTGAGGGTCCCTTGACCTGGCGCAATAGTTTTCTAGCTTTTTGTTGAGGTTTGTAATCAGCCGGAAGACTTCTGGATGAAGTCCCCACTCTCCCGGGTGGAGGTCGTGTCTGCTGAGGAAGTCTGCTTCCCAGTTGTCCACTCCCGGAATAACACGTGATTTTCCGCCCATCGGAGAATCTTCATGGCTTCTGCCATCGCCATCCTGCTTCTCGTGCCGCCCTGTCGGTTTACATGGGCGACCGCCGTGATGTTGTCTGGGTGAATCAGTACTAGCTGACTTTGAAGCAGGGGTCTTGCCTGACTTAGGGCATTGTAAATGGCTCTTAGTTCCAGAATATTTATGTGTAGGGACATTTCCTGGCTTGACCATAGTCCCTGGAAATTTCTTCCCTGTGTGACTGCTCCCCAGCTTCGAAGGCTGGCGTCCGTGGTTACCAGGACCCAGTCCTGTATGCCGAATCTGCAGCCCTCCAGAAGATGAGCACTCTGCAGCCACCACAGTAGAGACACCCTGGTCCTTGCAGACAGGGTTATCCTCTGATGCATCTGAAGATGCGATCCGGACCACTTGTCCAACAGATCCCACTGAAAGATCCGTGCATGGAACCTTCCGAACGGAATTGCTTCGTAAGAAGCTACCATCTTTCCCAGGACTCGCGTGCAGTGGTGCACCGACACCTGTTTTGGTCTTAAGAGGTCTCTGACTAGCGATGACAACTCCTTGGCCTTCTCCTCCGGGAGAAACACCCTTTTCTGTTCTGTGTCCAGAACCATCCCCAGGAACAATAGACGTGTTGCAGGAACCAGCTGCGACTTTGGAATATTCAGGATCCAGCCGTGCTGTTGTAGCACCAGCCTAGAGCAAGTGCTACTCGGATCAACAACTGTTTCTTGGACCTCGCCTTTATCAGGAGATCGTCCAAGTACGGGATAATTATAACTTCTTTTTTTCGCAGGAGTATCATCATTAACTTGGTAAACACCCTCAGTGCCGTGGACAGACCAAACGGCAGCGCCTGGAATTGGTAATGACAGTCCTGTACCACAAATCTTAGGTACACCTGGTGAGGAGTGTAAATGGGGACATGCAGGTAAGCATCCTTGATGTCCAGTGATACCATGTAATCTCCTTCCTCCAGGCTTGAGATAACCGCCCTGATTCCATCTTGAACTTGAACCGTTTTATATACGTGTTCAAAGATTTTAAATTTAAAATGGGTCTCACCGAACCGTCCGGTTTCGGTACCACAAACATTGTGGAATAGTAACCCTTTCCTTGTTGAAGGAGGGGTACCTTGACTATCACCTGCTGCGAATACAGCTTGTGAATTTGCCTCTATCACAGCCTCCCTGTCCAAGGGAGATGTTGGCAAGGCAGATTTTAGGAAACGGCGAGGGGGAGACGTCTCGAATTCCAGCTTGTATCCCTGAGACACTACTTGTAGAATCCAGGGATCCACCTGTGAGCAAGCCCACTGACCGCTGAAGCACTTGAGACGGGCCCCCACCGCACCTGGCTCCACCAGTGGAGCCCCAGCGTCATGCTGTGGACTTAGCGGAAGCGGGGGAGGACTCTTGTTCCTGGGAACTGGCTGTATATATATATATGCACACACACTCATGTATATACATGCATATACATGTATACACAAATACACGTATGTACATGTTTATGTATGTATAATACACTGATAGAGTACATTATATTTATGAATTAATTGCTTCCCGATTCTGCAGCAGCATCATCAGCACCACCAGTGTTACTCACAGTCACTTCACACTGACTGCTGCACAACACATCACTTAATTTCTGGGCCGCCCGCCACCTGGTGAAGAGACATGGGAGATGAAGGACCAGCAGTGCCACGTTGAGCGGAAGTATTGTGAATTAGTTACCCACACACTCCTTGTGACACCTGCTCCCCGTCTGCCCTCCCAGCAGCGGTGGTGGGAGGTACAGAAATGAGCTGCAGGCTAGGCTCCACTGATCACACACTCAGCGATCACTGTGCTACAGCAAGCGTGGCGTGCAGCGGTGCTGGACATTAGGGAGTGCCTGTGCGCACCAGGCACCCCCTGTACACACGCCTATGCGCTACCACCCCCCATATGCCACACTACATCACTATGCTATAGCCCTCCCATATGCTGCACTTCATAGTTACACTATACCCCCCATACAACATACTACATCACCACATTACACTACTCACAATAAAATTAAAACATCCCAGTTCCTCATTCTTAATAAGCTCACGTGAGTTCTCTCCCCAACGGAGCTCCAGACCAAGTAACAATGAAGACACCAGCAGCGTGTAGGGGGCAGGCCTGGTCCACTTGTCAGGAGAGAGCAGTCACTGGAGGGTAAGAAGGGGGCGGGGCCTAGTCCTACAGACGGGAGAGAGCACAGACAGGAGAGAGCAAGGTACAGGGGTAGAAGAGGACGGCTGATGTGAAGAAGGGGGAGGGGCCTATTCTTACAGGCTCTCAAAATTCGACTTTTTAAAATTCGACATTTGACAAATTCGACTTTTCTGCAATGGTACAAATGCAGCAGTTCGACAAAAGTATATTCAATTGAAGTTTGTAAATTCGACAACAGTGCTTTTAAACAGTAAATTCGTAATTTTCAATCCACCACACTTTGCAGGCGGAATCTAATAAAAAAATTAAAACATGTTTTTTTTGCTGTTTTTTGGGGGGTAATAGCATATCTATTTATATTAGAAGGGATTAGGTACTTGGTTTGTCTTTTTTGGAGGCACAAGTATTATTTATATATTTTTTAAAAGATTATTATTTGTTTGTTATTTTTAAATGGAATGTGAAAAACCCGGAAAAAAAAATTGCGTGGGGTCCCCCCTCCAAAGCATAACCAGCCTCGGGCTCTTCGAGCCGATCCTGGTTCTAAAAATCCGGGGGAAAAACGGACAGGGGATCCCCCGTATTTTTAAAACCAGCACCGGGCTCCACTAGCTGGACAGATAATGCCACAGCCGGGGGTCACTTTTATACAGTGCCCTGCGGCCGTGCCATTAAATATCCAACTAGTCACCCCTGGCCGGGGTACCCTGGGGGAGTGGGGACCCCTTCAATCAAGGGGTCCCCCCCCCCCCAGCCACCCAAGGGCCAGGGGTGAAGCCCGAGGCTGTCCCCCCCATCCAAGGGCTGCGGATGGGAGGCTGATAGCCTTGAGAAAATTGAAAGAATATTGTTTTTTCAAGTAGCACTACAAGTCCCAGCAAGCCTCCCCCGCAAGCTGGTACTTTGAGAACCACAAGTACCAGCATGCGGGAGAAAAACGGGCCCGCTGGTACCTGTAGTTCTACTGGGAAAAAAATACCCAAATAAAAACAGGACACAGACACCGTGAAAGTATAACTTTATTTCACACCTGCCGACACACACATACTTACCTATGTTGACACGAAGCAGTCGGTCCTCTTCTCCCAGTAGAATCCACGGGTACCTGAAAATAAAAGATAATTATACTCACCTGATCCAGGTTCCAGATTAAATCCACGTACTTGGCAAAACAACAAACCGAACACCCGGACCAGACGGACTGAAAGGGGTCCCATGTTTACACATGGGACCCCTTTCCACGAATGCAGACATCCGAATCTCGCGGGAATCAGCGGGATGATGACGTTTGGGCGCGCTCGGGTTAGCCGAGCAAGGCGGGAAGGTTCGAACCTGCCTCGGACTTATGTAAAATGGGTCAAGTCCGGAGGGTCCGGATTCCGACGAACCGAACCCACTCATCACTAGTATGTACGTGTGTCAGGTGTCGTGCGTGTACGTGTGTGTGTGTCAGGTGGCGCGTACCTACATGTGTGTATGTCAGGTGCTGTGCATGTGTGTACGTACACGCGTGTATGTGTCAGGTGCCACGCGTGTACGTGTGCGTGTGTGTGCCAAGAGCAGCACGTGTACATGTGTGAGGGTGTCAGGAGCCACGCGTATACGTACATACGTGTAGGTGTCAGGTGCAGCACGTATACATACATACGTGTGTGTGTGTCAGGAGCCGAGCGTGTACGTACATGTGTGTGTGTCAGGAGCAACACGCGTGTGTGTCAGGAGCCACGCGTGTGCATACGTGTGTGTGTGTGTCAGATGCCACACGTGTACGTACGTACGTACGTACGTACGTGCGTGCGTGTGTGTCAGGTGCCGCGCGTGTACGTGTGTGTGTGTGTGTGTGTGTGTGTGTCAAGTGCCGCGTGTGTACGTACGTATGTGTGTGCCTGGAGCCGCGCGTGTACATACATGTGTGTGTGTTTCAGGTGCTGTACATGTATGTGTGTGTCTCAGGTGCTGTACGTGTATGTGTGTATCTCAGGTGCTGCATTTGTATGCGTCAGCTGCCACGTGGGTGTCAGGTGTTGAGCGTGTATGTGTTTGTGTCAGCTGTCGCATCTGTATGTGTGCGACTGTCAGGTGCTGCGCGTGTATGTGTGTGTCAGGTGCTGCATGTATATATGTGTGTGTTAGGTGCTGTTCATGTATGTGGGAGTGGCAGGTGCTGCATGTGTATATATGTGTGAGTGGCAGGTGCTGCGTGTGTATACGAGTGTGTGTGAGGTGCTGCGAGTGTATGTGTGTTAGGTGCTCTGAGTGTATATGATTGTGTGTCAGGTGCTGTGCGTGTGTGCGTTAAATGCCACATGTATATATGTGTGTCAGGTGCTGCGTGTGTGTGTGTGTCAGGTGCTGCATGTCTGTATGTGTGTGGGTGTGTCAGGTGCTGCATGTCTGTGTGTGGGTGTGTCAGGTGCTGCATATCTGTGTGTGGGTGTCAGGTGCTGCATGTCTGCGTGTGTGTGTGTCAGGCGCTGCATGTCTGCGTGTGTGTTTCAGGCGCTGCATGTCTGCGTGTGTGTGTCAGGCGCTGTATGTCTGTGTGTGTGTGTCAGGCGCTGCATATCTGTGTCAGGTGCTGTGTGTGTGTGCGTGTCTGCGTGTGTGTCAGGTGCTGCGTGTCTGCGTATGTGTCAGGTGCTGCGTGTCTGCGCGTGTGTCAGGTGCTGCGTGTCTGCCAGGTGCTGCGTGTCTGCGTGTGTGTCAGGTGCTGCGTGTCTGCGTGTGTCAGGTGCTGCGTGTGTGTCAGGTGCTGCGTGTCTGCGTGTGTGTCAGGTGCTGCATGTCTGCGTGTGTGTCAGGTGCTGCGTGTGTGTCAGGCGCTGCGTGTCTGCGTGTGTGTCAGGTGCTGCGTGTGTGTCAGGCGCTGCGTGTCTGCGTGTGTGTCAGGCGCTGCGTGTCTGCGTGTGTGTCAGGCGCTGCGTGTGTGTCAGGCGCTGCGTGTCTGTCAGGCGCTGCGTGTCTGCGTGTGTGTCAGGCGCTGCTTGTGTGTCATGTGCTGCATGTCTGCGTGTGTGTGTCAGGTGCTGCATGTGAGTATGTCAGGTGCTGCGTGTGTCAGGTGCTGCGTGTGTGCCAGGTGCTGCGTGTCTGCGTGTGTGTCAGGCGCTGCGTGTCTGCGTGTGTGTCAGGCGCTGCGTATCTGCGTGTGTGTCAGGCGCTACGTATCTGCGTGTGTGTCAGGCGCTGCGTGTGTGTCAGGCGCTGTGTGTCTGTGTGTGTGTCAGGCGCTGCGTGTCATGTGCTGCATGTCTGCGTGTGTGTGTGTGTGTCAGGTGCTGCATGTGAGTATGTCAGGTGCTGTGTGTGAGTGCGTGTGTCAGGTGCGTGTGAGTGTCAGGTGTGTGCGTGTGTGTCAGGCGCTGCCTGTGTGTCAGGCGCTGCCTGTGTGTCAGGCGCTGCCTGTGTGTCAGTGTCAGGCGCTGCCTGTGTGTCAGGCGCTGCCTGTGTGTCAGGCGCTGCCTGTGCGTGTGTGTCAGGCGCTGCCTGTGCGTGTGTGTCAGGCGCTGCCTGTGCGTGTGTGTCATGCGCTGCCTGTGCGTGTGTGTCAGGCGCTGCCTGTGCGTGTGTGTCAGGCGCTGCCTGTGCGTGTGTGTCAGGCGCTGCCTGTGAGTGTGTGCATGTGTGTCAGATCCGTGTGAATGTTAGGTACTGCATCTGTGTGTGTGCGTGTCAGGTGCTGCGTGTGTGTCAGGCGCTGCATATGCGTGTGCGTGTATCAGGTACTGCGTGTGAGTGCGTGTGTGTCAGGTCCGTGTGAGTGTAAGGTGCTGTGTGTGTGTGTGTGTGTGTGTGAGGTGCTGTGTGTGTGCGTGTGTGTCAGGCGCTGCATATGCGTATGCGTGTCAGGCATTGCATGTCTGTGTGTGTCAGGCGCTGCGTGTCTGGGGGGGGTGGCCGGACACACAGCAGAGAGGGGGGGGGGGGGGCTGGACACACAGCAGAGAGGGGAGGGTGACCGGACACACGGCAGGGAGGGGAGGGGGTAGGGGGTGTTCGAACACAGCGGGGAAGAGGGGGGGGGGGGGTTGCCGAACACACAGCAGGGGAGGGGAGGGTAGGCCGGACACAGCAGGTGAGGGGGGGGGGGATGGACACACAGCAGGGAGGGGGGGGGTAGGCAGGACACACAGCAGGGGAGGGGAGGGGGGGTAGGCCGGACAAACAGCAGGGAGGGGGGGGGGGTAGGCCGGACAAACAGCAGGGAGGGGGGGGGGGTAGGCCGGACACACAGCAGGTGAGGGGGGGGCTGGACACACAGCAGGTGAGGGGGGGGGCTGGACACACAGCAGGGAGGGGGGGGGGAAGGCCGGACACACAGCAGGTGAGGGGGGGGGGGTAGGCGGCTGGACACACAGCAGGTGAGGGGGGCTGGACACACAGCAGGTGAGGGGGGGGGGGGGTTAGGCCGGACACAGCAGGGAAGTGGGGGTAGGCCGGACACACAGCAGGGAAGGGGGGGGGGGTAGTCCGGACACACAGCAGGGGAGGGGAGGGTGGACAGACAAACAGCAGGGGAGGGTAGACAGACAAACAGCAGGGAGGGGGAGGGGGGGGCGGGCATACAGCAGGTGAGGGGGGGGGGGTAGGCCGGACACACAGCAGGTGAGGGGGGGGGGGGGGGTAGGCCGGACACACAGCAGGTGAGGGGGGGGGGGGGTGGCTGGACACACAGCAGGTGAGGGGGGGAGCTGGACACACAGCAGGTGAGGGGGGGGTGGCCTTATTATAATAACCGTGTGGGGGAGGAGTCTGCGGCGGTGGGTGAATGAGATGTGGGGGGGGTAGGCCGGACAAACAGCAGGGAGGGGAGGGGGGGGTAGGCCGGACACACAGCAGGTGAGGAGGGGGGGGCTGGACACACAGCAGGTGAGGGGGGGGGGGGCTGGACACACAGCAGGGGGGGGGCGGGGGAGTAGGCCGGACACACAGCAGGGGAGGGGAGGGTGGGCCGGACACACAGCAGGGAGGGGGGGGGGGGTAGGCCGGACACACAGGGGGGGGGGGTAGGCCGGACACACAGCAGGGAGGGGGGGGGGTAGGCCGGACACACAGCAGGGGAGGGGAGGGTGGCCGGACAAACAGCAGGGGGGGGGGGGGGTAGGCCGGACACACAGCAGGGAGGAGGAAGGGTGCCCGGAGACACAGCAGGGAGGAGGGAGGGTGGCCGGAGACACAGCAGGGAGGAGGGGAGGATAGACGGACACACAGCAGGGAGGGGGGGGGGTGGCCGGACACACAGCAGGGAGAAGGGAGGGGGGGTTGGCCGGACACATAGCAGGGAGGAGGGAGGGGGGGGGGGGTTGGCCGGACACATAGCAGGGAGGAGGGAGGGGGGGGGGGGGTTGGCCGGACACGCAGCAGGGAGGGTGGCCGGACACACAGCAGGGAGGAGGGAGGGTGGCCGACACACAGCAGGGAGGAGGGAGGGTAGACGGACACACAGCAGGGAGGGGGTGGCCGGACACACAGCAGGGAGGAGGGAGGGGGGGTTGGCCGGACACACAGCAGGGAGGAGGGAGGGGGGTTGGCCGGTCACACAGCAGGGATGAGGAAGGGTAGCCGGACACACAGCAGGGAGGGGGGGGGGTGGCCGGACACACAGCAGGGAGGGGGGGGGGGGGTGGCCAGACACACAGCAGGGAGGAGGGGGGGGGGGGTTGGCCGGACACACAGCAGGGAGGGGGGGGGGGGTGGCCGGACACACAGCAGGGAGGAGGGAGGGGGGGGGGGTTGGCCGGACACACAGCACGGAGGAGAGGGGGGGTGTAGCCGGACACACAGCAGGGAGGGGGGGATGGCCGGACACACAGCAGGAGGGGGAATTTGGAGTCTGGCTATAGGTGCACATTACGTGGGGGGGGGGGGAGGGGTTGGTGAGCTGGAGGATAAGTAAAACAGCTGACACGACATGGGAGTTGGAGTGCCAGCAGGTCACACTAGTGTACACAACACATAACAGGGGGGAGGTGTTGGGAAGAGGTGCGGAGCAGGGAATTGAGCAGTGCTGGGAGTGGCAAGTAATTGCCAGTCAGCCTTGTGCTGGGCACATCCAGACGTTGATCACATGCCACTGTTTTCTTACCCAGACACCTCTGCCGCTGTGTGCTAGATCTGTGAGTGCGCCTCCCCCCTCTCTTCTCCACGCCACTGTGACTGGCCTGGCAGAGCTGTCTTCATTGAAGCAGCGGGGGGAAGGGGGTGGTAGAATGCAGGTGTCCGGGTCTTCTCCCCCTATAAGGTGCTGTTTCCAAGGTCCGCTGGAGGGGGAGTGGCCAAAGTGTTTCATCAGCCCCTCTACACCGCCGCAGCTCCCGGCCTCCCAGAGTACACCTTCCCTCCTCGGCTCCTCCTCCCTTTCCTAAGAAAGTAATGAAGAAGGGGGTCGGGGCCTATTCCTGCAGACGGGAGAGACGGAGAGCACACTCGGGAGAGAGCAAGGTACAGGGGAAGAAGGGGGGTGGGCTGAGTAAAAAAGGTGCGGGGGCCTATTCCTACAGATGGGAGAGATCACAAATGGCAGAAAGAAAGATACAGGGGATGAAGGGGGCGGGCTGAATGAAGAAGGGGGCGGGTCCTATTCCTGCAGATGGAGAGAGACAGGGGGGGGGGGGGTTGGAACATAGAGAGGAGAATCAGAGAATTGGGAGATCAGAGAGGCGGGTTGGAGGGGGGGATCGGAGTGCTCTTGCTGCTTGTGAACCTGTAGCGGAGGAGGAGGATGGGGACCCCAGAGTCTGGTGGCGGAAATTGTGGGTGGTGGGCCCAGGTGCAGAAATATGCTTTGGGCCCCTCTCCTCAAGTTCAAAATATGTTGCTTGGTAGTGGAGAGAGAGAGTGAGAGGACTACAGGGAGAGGCAGTGGGTGAAGGGTAGAAGATGACAGGGAGAGGTAGTGGGTGAAGAGGAGAGGGTTAAAGGTAGAGGCAGTGGGTGAAGGGGGAGGTGGTTAAAGGTAAAGGCAGTGGGTGACGGGGGAGACAGAGGGTGACAGGAGAGGTAGTTGGTGACGGGGATAGGGGGACAGGAGAGGCAGCAGGTGATAAGGAGAGGGTGACAGGGAGAGGTTTAATGGTTACAGGGAAAAACAGTGGGTGACTAGGAAGAGGCAGAGTGTGACAGGGAGAGTTAGAAGGTGACGAGAATTAGAGTGTGACAGGGTGAGGCTCAGGATGACAGAGTGGGGTGAAAGGAAGAGACGGTGGGTGACTGGGAGAGAGTGGGTAACAGGTAGAGGGTGACGGGGAGAGGCAGAGGTGAAGTCTTTATAGGAGGGAGTCAAGGGGGTAAATTGGGTTTAAAGGGTTCACTGGGGATTCGGTATGTGTGTGCGAGAGAGTAAGACAGAGAGAAAAAAGGAGAGACATGGAGATTAGACATAGAGATACATACATGTATGTCTGTGTGAGAGATATGTATGCGTGTGTGAGAGATATGCATATGTGTGTGAGAGATATATATATATATGTGTGTGTGAGAGAGAGCGATATACAGTATATGTGTGTGCGAGACAAAAAAAATTAGAAAGACATGGATAGAGAGAGAGACAGAGCGATCTATATGTGTGTGCGAGTGAGACAGAAAAATGAGAAAGACATGGGGCGGGATGTACTAATGTACATCGCCGCCCTGCGCCATGATGCTGATCGCATATGTACTCAGCATTGCGGAGGACAGCTCTTCCGATAAGAGCTGTCCTCTGCGATGCGCAGCGGCAGCCTGACTTCCGGGATTCGGCCCCAGAAGTCAGTCTGTGCATGCGCAGGGAGACGGGGGTGGGCCGCAGGGCATGCTAGGAGGGATCCGATTAGATCCTCACACAGCGCCGCGGAGAGAAGCCCCCATAGGCTTCTATGGACGTACCCCCACCGCGGCGCTGTCCTGCCGGCCTGGGGTTAGTACATCCGGAAAATGCGGTAAACAGGGAGTTTACCGCATTTTCCGCTTAGTACATCCCGCCCATGGAGAGATAGAGAAAAAGAGAGACAGAGAAATAGAGAGAGTGAGAAACAGACAGACATGGATAGAAACAAAGAGAGAAAGACATGAAAAGAAAAACATGTATGTGTGTGAGAGAGATATGTATGTGTCTGAGAGAGACAGAAACATGTAGTGAGACATGGGGAGACAGAGCAAAAGGGAGAGACAGAGACAGAAAAAGGGAGAGAGACACAGAGAGACAGAGAAAAGGAGAGAGACAGACATGGAGAGATAGAGAGACAGAAATGGAGAGACAGAGAAAAAGAGACATGAAAAGACAAACATACTGTACGTATGTGTGAGAGATGTGTACAGTGTGTGTGTGTGTGTGTGTGTGTGTGTGTGTGTGTGTGTGTGTGTGTGTTAGACAGAAAAATGAAGAGAGACGTGAGGAGACAGACATAGGGATAGAGACAGAGAATGGGATATTTACAGAGACAGACATGAAGAGAGAGAGAGACATGAAAAAAAAAGAGATACAGAGAAAAAGAGAGACATGAAAAGAGAGAGAGAAACAGACATGGAGAGACAGAGTGATATGAAAAGAGACAAGAAAAGAGTCATGAAAAGAGAGAGAGAGTGAGATATCAAGAAAGAGACATGAAAAGAGAGAGACACATGAAAAGACAGAGACAGGAAGAGAGAGAGATGGACATAAGAGAAAGAAAGTGATAGACATGAGAGAGAGACATGAAGAGAGATATGAAAAGAGAGACACACAGAGGGAGAAACATGGAGAGACATGAAAAGAGAGAGGGAGAGAGACACATGAAAAGAGAGAGACACATGAAAAGAGAGATACAGAGAAAAAGAGAGACACATGAAAAGAGATATGAAAACAGTGAGAGACACATGAAAAGAGACATGAAGAGAGAGATACACATGAAAAGAGAGAGAGACATGAAAAGAGAGAGACACAGACATGGAGTGAGAGAGACATAGATTGACATGTAAAGAGTCATGAAAAGAGAGATATGAAAAGAGAGAGATGAAGAGACAGTGAGAGACATGAAAAGAGAGAGATACAGAGAAAAAGAGAGACACACATGAAGAGAGACTTGAAAAGAGAGATAGGCACATGAAAAAAGAGAGATACAGAGAAAAAGAGAGAGAGAAAGACATGGAGAGAGAGACAGAGTGACATGAAAAGAGACAAGAAAAGGGCGCTATGAAAAGAGAGTGAGAGATCAAGAAAGAGACATGAAAGGAGAGACACATGAAGAGAGAGACACACATACACATCAAAAGAGAGATAGGCACATGAAAAGTGAGATACAGAGAAGAAAAAGAGCCAGACACATGAAAGAGAGAGTAAAGGCCCGTACACACTGGTCGATGTATCGGCCGTTCTCTTGAACGGCCGATACATCGCGGGACCGTCGGCCAGTGTGTACGGGCGATACGTCTGTGAACTCCGTCGTTCACAGACGTATCGCGGCGGCCCGCGCAGCACAGCCGACAGCCAATATATCTATCGATATATTGGCGCGTCGCTGTGTGTGTACGGGGCGGTCGTCCGACCGCCCGTACACATGCTGCGGCGGCCGGCGGTGATTGACAGGTGAACTGGGCGGGCGCGAGCGCCCGCCCAGTTCATGACGTCAGTCCCCCGACGGATCGGGCTGTGTGTATGCACAGCACACTGCCCGATCCGTAAAAAGATATATCTAATAGTGTGTACCCACCTTAAGACACATGAAAGAGAGAGTAAGACACATGAAAAGAGGCAGAGAGGACAACACCATCACCCTCCACACCCCTAGATAGACAATGTAGCACAATCTTTTCCTCCAGCAACGCCCCCTCTCCCCCCCCCCCCCCCCCCATAGACAGACACTTCCTCTTCCCATAGACAGACAGCACAATCACCCCCCCTTCCACAGGCAGACAGGACAACACCATCACCCCCCCCCCCCCCCTCAACACAGACAGCTTTGCACCATCTTTTCCCCCAGCATGACCCTTCTCTCCCCTGCCTAGCCAGACAGGCGCAGCACCATCATTCCCGGACAGCACATGGGCACCATCGTTCCTCTTGGTCAACCTTCTGGCCGCGCGAGCTTCCGAAAAGGGGGCGTGGTCTACGAAAAGGGGGCGTGGCTTCGTGGGAGGACCCGCGATCGCGAGTCACGCCCCCGTTTTCGTCACTGAGGGGGCATGCCCAGCGCTCTGTGAGCTGCTGGCATGCCCCCTCTCCCTCTGTCTGCACTGAATAGACGCTGTGCGCATGCGCACAGCGTCTATTCACCGCTGCTCTGCTAAGCAGGGCAGCGGGGTGACAGAGCCTCCCAACTGCCCCCCCCCCACCGCGGGACACTGCGGCCCGCGGGTGGGACAGCGGGACAGTCCCCAAAAAACGGGACTGTCCCGCGAAAATCGGGACAGTTGGGAGGTATGATGATGGAAGTGACCAGGGCCGGAGGTGACTAGGGGTGCTATGTATAAGGCTTACCGGGGGACATGGACTCAGGAAAGCTTCTCTGCTCTCTTTATTTTCGCGCCGGGGCCGGTCACTAGATCATGACGTCGAACCCGGCAATAGCAGCCTGTCTGTGAGAGGGGATGAGGACGGTAAGAGAATGGGAGGAGATGTGAAGAGAGGGGAGTGGGCTCCCTCTTCCTCCTCCAGCTAGACCGCCTCCTCCTCCTCCTTTATTACAGACCACAGCCGTGCGTGCCCAGCAATACATTCATAAAGATAAGTCAGTATAATTAAGTTTGACACATATGGGCCCCTTCATTACCATGGGCCCCTGCGCATTGCACCCCCTGCACCAGTGGAAGTTCCGCAGCAGCAGCTGCAGTGCTAGGCTGCGTCTATAATGACGGGATAAATACTGCACAGTGCTAAGCACTTTTGAACTTCCCGCCCCTGGCTGACTGTGCTGTGATCACGTGGTGTAGGAGCCGGCCCTGCCACCGCTCCTACACCACGGAACAATAAAACTAACGTGAGCCGTGCCAGGGCCTATAATTATCACACTATGCCCCCAGTAACCCCAAAACACCCCCTTACCCCACTGTATCACCCAAGTGTAGGCCGTTCCCCTCCAGTTTACCAACAAAAACCAGAGGCGAGGAAAAAGTCGTCCATGTTAGTACACCCAAGTGAAGCTGCCACTGTACACCCCCTGCTGGCGGCCACTGCGCAGCCGCAACAAATTGAAAAGCCCTATCATTATAATGGGGCATATTTTACTTAATAAAAAAAAAACTATAACTTTCTGAAAAACCACAACCCCAAAAGGCACTACACTGGGACATACTCTATCTAATAAAACAAACCCCTAGTCTTTCTTTGTCCTCTACCCTGAGTTATGCCTTCCCAAAAATCTCCTCATTCACTCTATAGGAAAACGGTGTCAATAAGCCAACAAGGAAGTAGCAGAAAAAAACTGACAGTTGGAACTTTAGGTTACTCCCAATTCCTCATTTTTTATTATTTTGCCCTGAAATTTGGCATGCAGCACCGGGTGACGATTCTACGCTCCCATGCCAAATTTCAGCTCAGTACGTCCAATCAGTTTTGAGGTGTAGCCCCTCAAATACCATGCCCCCATCTCAGAAGTTCCCTATGGGAGAATTCCGTTTGTTCGATTCAGCCTTAATATAAGGGCACGACCGTGCCCTTATAATAAAAATAGAGTGAATCTATTATCCTATATTAAAGTGCATAAAAAGTATCTCAGAGAGTGACGAGTTCCCATTATTAGGGTGAATATTTAATGCACTCAATATTTGTAGTGTCTATTAATATTTTTTTCCGTTTACTTTTTAAAAAAAGTTATAAATTAACACTATGTATATCAAACATTGACCCCAATAATGGGAATCTGTCACACTTTAGATCTACTTTATGCACTTTATTATATGAATATTAATAGACACTACAAATATTGAGTGCATTAAATATTCACCCTAATAATGGGAACTCGTCACTCTCTGAGATACTTTTTATGCACTTTAATATAGGATAATAGATTCACTCTATTTTTATATATATATATGAGTAGCATTTCATATCAATGTACTAAGTAATGTATTATTATTATTGATTATTTATTTTTTGCAACATCTGTATATTACAAACAACGGTATGCTGACTGCGATTTTGTTTCCTAGAATTTATATTCATCTATTATATCATAACGTCACTTAAGGAATTTGTTTTGAGTTTGGACTTCCACGATATGAACAATTGACTTCCGGTCGGACGCCACAACTAATTACATCCAATGGACTCCATTTCCCAGATGTATCAAAGCGGAACTACAATAACACAACTTCCGGTGACGGCCTGAACACGCTAACAGGAAAAGACTACATCTCCCAAGAGACATACATATTACTTCCTGTTCTGTTGTTCAATGAGCGACGAACGGCCGGATATGGGGAGAAAAACTACATCTCCCATGAGCCATGTGCCGTAGCGTCACTTCCGCCGGAAGTTGCGATACGCGATTTCGTATTGTTATTTTTTAGTTTCTATTTTGCTCTTTTCTGTTGTGATTATAGCTAGGGTTTATGTATTTTTGGAGCTGGATTGAATTACATTTACTATACAAAAAAATGGTTTAAAAACACCTTCAATTGTTATGTCATTTCCTGCTCACTCTCCATTGGCGCTTTGTCCTTTAAATATCAAGCTACACACACACTCCAATATGTCTTGATAAAGGCCCAGGTGTGGGCTGAAACGCGTCAACAAACAGGAGTGTGAGTAGCTATTTTATCCGGATTTTCCAATCATTTTGTTTTATTTTTTAATTAAGTGTTTTTTGTTCTTTTTTGCAAGAGGTTACCATCTCTCTTTGCCGTTTTTTTACTCATCTATTTTATGTACTGCTATGCAAGGTCTTCCATGCATTCCATTTTTACCTTCATGTATTGTTAAATAAAATCTGTAATCCCCTATTTTTACTCACTTTGGTATGAGCATTGCTATTTTTTATTTTTTCTGGGGTTCATGGAATAATACACGATTTTAATATACAAGCCGCATTTGCTACTTGAAGCCCAAAGATACCTTGATAGGAGTCTTTTAACACATCAAACTGTGAGTTGGGGTACACCATATTGAATTACCATCTATCACTCTGGGAAAAGTAAAGATACCTTGATGAGTTTGCCACCTGCCTCCAGAGTGTGAGTGTTGGGGTATGCATTGGCTGTTTACCTCTTGAAGTCTGTCTGAACCCCGTGAACGTTCTACTATAAAGAAACCGCTATATGCTTTGAGTGCTTGATGCATGTGTGAGTGGGGTACGCCCTAAATCTATTTAAATTTGTTGGAGATATTGTGCATATCACACTTAGTAGGACCCATTACATATTGGTTGTTTTTATTATCTTTATTCATGATCTACGCCTGGAGATTATACCAGAAACTTTACAGCTGGGATCCTCATATGAAAATCTAAAGATACCTTGATAGGAGTTACACAGTTCTTCTAATTGTGAGTTGTGTACGCGATCTTTGGATTGTCCTTTTCCTTGAAGGAGAGAAAGATACCTTTACGTGTTTGCAACCAGTCTATCGAGTGTGAGTGTTGGGGTACGCATCTCCTGCCTTCCTCAGGAAACTATCATAGGTCACCCTTGAGTCTGAGTGCGATCCTATCTTTGGCACGCTGGGTGTTATACGAACTAATGAAGGTGACCCCCACAAAGAAACCCTGATGTGCTTTACACTTCCTTTTTCAGTGTGAGTGGGGTAGGCTTTGAATCCACTTCAATTTTTCAAAGGCATCATACGAACTTGAATAAGTGTTGATATTATTTACTACACATTGGTTTGTTCTTGTTATTTTGTCTCTTATTATATCCATACCTGGGAAGCCTATATATTCTATTGACTTGAATTGGAGATACATCTGAGAGGGAATGATCCGTCATTCAACCTAAAAGGGACGTTACGGTGATATCTTAATTTAGCGCTTGTGGTGTATGACAGTGTTTCAAATTGCTGGTTTTTGAGTCGTGACACTAGGTCTTGGAGTGTCCCTGACCCCACACTCTGACCACCGTCCGGGTCCATGGGCCTCGGACAAATTGTCAGGTCTCTAGGTTTGTCTGTCCTCGGCGGGGGCGCTAGTGGGTCAGTGTTGGTATGATGGATAAAACGTGGAGGCAATATAATAGTCCTGCGCATAGGCACTGATGTTTTATTGTTACTGAGCAGATCGGATAACACAGTATAAACAGAAACCGGTAATGGAATGACAATGGTTGATAACTGAATTTAAATAGTGGAAGTCTCTTGCAAATGAAATGTGAAACAACAAAACTGAAGGCAGATGATATAACTAAAGTCCAATATGTTAGGTGCCGCGGTCCGCGGCGCCGCTTGGTCTGCTTCCGAGCGACGCTCACGGCCGCCGCACCTCCCTTCCTGCCCGCCCGGCGCCTAGCAACGCCAGGACGCCGTGCGCGCTGAGCCGCCGGGTCCCTGGCAACGCTGGGACGCCGTGCACGCGTGGCCGCCGGACCCTTAGCAACCGGGACACCACAGACGAACCGCGTTCCCTGTTGCTTCCTATCAATCAATACACCTGTTAGCTCTGGTCGTGCAGCAGGGCAGCTGCACGACATTACTAATTAAGCTTCGCTGCAGCTATTGGAGGGCTCCCTGTTATATTCTCCCTCACTACCTGGCACAGACGCCGGTGATAGCTTCCTGTATGCTGTTCCTGCCTTGTAACGTCTGTTCCTGGTCAGCTGTATCTGGTCGATCCTGCTCCCTGTGCTCCTGAGTCCTGGAGTTCTGAAGCCGGTCCTGGGAATCCTTCCTGTTCAAGTGAACCTGTTGCAGTCATCTGGGGGTTCTCGTTTGTTGGGGTTCTCTCCCGGTTTCGTGAGTAGCGGCTTCTGCCGCGTGTTGCAGCCTAGGCCGCTTAGTCCTTTTGGTACTTTTTTGTATTGGTGGTTTTTGCGGATGTTTCCGCTTTTCACTGTCCTCCCCGGAACTCGGCGGTGCCGTGTGGGGGAGTGGACAGTGATATCTTTTGTTGTTCTTTTCCTTTGGCGGCGTGCCGCACATATATTTAGTTTTAGGGTAGTTAGTAGCCCCTAGCTTCTGTTTGCTTTAGTTAGAGGTCCCCTTGTTATTATCCTGTCTCGGTTCACGCTTTGTCTCACTCTAAGACCTGGGGGCATCGGAGTTAGGCAGACCTAATCCGCCCTTCAAACACGGCTGCCGTGGGCCCAAGAAACCATAGTCACTCAGGCGTGAACTGACCACACGGGTAAAACAACGGAGGTAGGGTGCTAGGGGCTTTTCCCGTTCCCTCCCTATTTCAGCGTCACGTCCTGGTGCTCTGGACTCACTTTGCAACATCTTTCTAGTTCTGAGCATCAGGAATGTAACACAATAGTACTTGATAGTACACAGTCTCGGTATAACGTAAAAGTATCTTGAAAGGCAGAACTCCGGTATGTATAAGAAACACACAGTCTCTATAAAGCACACAAGTCCAGATAGCTTTACTAGGCTCAAGCAGGAAACAGTCTCTCAGCCATCAATAGTAATACTGCTGAAATGCACAGATGGAATACAGATAGCCAGTGTACAAGTGAGATGGTAATACGAACACCTGAGGAGAGTCTCTGCTGCTGGTGATTGTGGCTGGATGGAATTGGAGTCCGGAGTTTAACAGGAGAGCTGTGAGAATGAAGACTGGAACAAACGGAAGTAACCACGGGGATCGCTGGAAACAGGAACCAGAAGAACTAAGGCACACGGTGTGTGACTTGTTGTCCGAGGCAATGTGAGAGAGCCACAAGCTGGAAGTTATACCTCCTGCCCAGCAGTGATTGGACACAAACTGCAGGCGGAGATACAAGCTGGATTGAACATCAGAATCAGCTGCGTGCAGGTATCATGGTAACGTCCACACAGGCTGGACATTGGCACGCCGCAAAACCCAGAAAGGACCAGACTCAGGAGTACTCAGCAATGTGAAATAGAACGCTCGCGGTTACTACACCCATGCAGCCGCAACTGGGGACAAGACCTCCGGAGGCCCGCACACCAGCGCGCTGGTAAGTGAGACGTAGCAGAGCGCCGATTCCTGACAGGGGGGCATCGGAGTTGGGCAGACATAATCCGCCCTTCAAACGCGGCTGCCATGGGCCCAAGCAAACATAGTCTCGCAGGCGTAGACTGACCACGCGGGTGAGACAACGGAGTCATGGTTTCTGTAGGGATTGCTGCTGAACTCCGTTCCAAGCCGCTGCATTACGTTCCCGTACTTGGGGCTCATCTGCCCAGTTTCAGGAGTACCAAGTACAGTGAACGTAACACATACTGGCCTTTGTCCTTAAATCTTTTGAAGCATACACGCATGCCATCAGATGGGTCAGATACTGTTAAGCCAGGCAGATAGCGGACAGTCTTTTCCTTGTGAGGATGGAATGACACCATTCCTGGGGGTAGCCCAGGGACATCTGAGGGTGCATTAAGTAATTGTATGCATATGGGTGAAGATGTTTCAAGTCGTGGAAAAGTGGACAAGTGTAGAAGTTGCCTATAGTCCAATCAAGTACATTTTAAAAATGATAGGTAGAATCTGATTGGTTGCTATGTGCAACTTCTCTACTGGTCCATTTCTCAACTCTTTTCACTGCTTGACACATCTCTCCCATAGTTCAGGCTCCATAAACTTTTTTCCATCTGACCATGGCCTCATATGCCTGCGGCTGTGCTTCTTGGAATGCAGCCAATTGTTAATTACGTGACAGATAAAAGGGTCTGGCATAGCAGTATCCAGTGACGACTGGCAGGTGACTATTGTTTCTGGCGTGTCTTGTGAAGACCGATCCATCTGGCCTTTAGTTTGTGCTGCTTGCATGCTCTCTGAGGCTGATCTAATTGATAGATGCATACCCTCCAACATGACCCATTCCATTAGGTACAAAATGCTCTGTTCCTGGACTTCCTTTCCAGTAGCGGCTCCAGAGGTGGGGCTGCAGCATAGTCCAAAATTCAGATAGGGGAGCCACACCAACTGCCACCCCAAACTGACAAACATTGCCTGCCGAGACTTATTGGCAGTTGGTGTGGCTCCCCTATATGAATTTTGGACTGTGCTGCAGCCCCGCCTCTGCAACTGCCATTGGCAAGGAAATCCAGGAACAGAGCATTTTGTACATAATGGAATGGGTCATGTTGGAGGATATGTAGAAGCGGATATTTGAAGTATAAATTACACTTGGAATAGGTATAGATCTGGATTACTTGCAGGGACTGGGGGCTATTGGCGAACTACGCACTTATATTTTCACTTGAAATTGTTATAATATTACTCTGCCTTTCACTGTATTGTGTACTTAGGGCTCAATTTAGTAAGGATTGCAAATTCTGCTAATTAGCAGAATTTGCAATCCTTTTGTTAGCATGCTGTGGGCCGCCCATTGCAGGGCAAGGTTACCTAGCATGCTGACCGCCACCTCCCCCCTTGACACCTCCCCCCTTGATGAAGCAGAAATTGACGCCATGTTCCCAATCGCGGCGGCTGCATGTGACACACGCAGCCACCGCGATCACGCCCACGTTCACGCCGCACTGCCTCCAGTTTACCGTCCTCCGCCCCCGCAACGCTCCGTCTCCACCTAGGAAACGTAGAGTTGCCGCCCCCCCATGTGGGCGCATGCACAGGATGGGCGCTGCACATGCGCCTGCGGGGCAAACGCAGTAATTCCTAGTGGATCGCGATTTGCGACTCAACCTGAATTAGCCCTTTAATGCATGATCCACTTCTCTGTGCTGATTGACAGCTTGGTTGTTTTCTCTATCACTAGGTTAATGCACTGGTGGTCTTAGGCAGGGATCAATCCCCCACTCTGGCAGAAAAGATGTTCTTACACCTTGTTGGTGTTCCTTCCTGCTTCACCTCTGTAATAAGACAAAGCAGGAACTGTTATGGTGGCACAATACTTGCCACTATAATACATTACCCCCAAAATGCTCTGTTCCTGGAATTCTTTGCCAACGGCAGTTGCAGAGATGAGAAGACACACCAACTGCCACCCCAAACACTGCCAAACATCGCTGGCCAGGATTCACTGACAGTAGGTGTGGCTCCACTATTTGAATTTTAAACTGCACTGCAGCCCCACCTCTGGAGCTGCCACTGGCAAGGAAGCCAAGGAACAGAGCATTTTGGGGCAAATGTAAAGGTGGGTACACACTAATAGATATATCTGCAGATCAATTGATCTGCAGATATATCTATGGACGGATCGAGCAGTGTGTTCAGCATACACACTGCTCGATCCGTCGGGGACTGACGTCATGAACTGGGCGGGCGTGTACACACGCCCGTCCAGTTCAGCTGTCAATCACCGCCGGCCGCCGCAGCATGTGTACGGGCGGTCGGCCGACCGCCCCGTACACGCACAGCGACGCGCCAATATATCGGCAGATATATTGGGCGTCAGCTGTGCTGCGCGGCCGATGCGATACATCTGTGAACGACGGAGTTCACAGACGTATCGGCCGTACACACTGGCCGACGGTCCCGCGATATATCGACTAGTGTGTACGGGCCTTAAGAAACATTGCTGTCATACACTGGTAGCTGCACACAGTTACTGTTTCACTGAATGTATGAAAAAATGTTGTGCTACATTCCGAGCACCTATAGTGCTTTTCCTCTTATCAGTGCCACTGTTATGCCGATGGTGGCTTTGTGACCAAACTGTTGTATGAAAGGTCACATCGGCCACCTGGCTATTATTTCACTTTTTACGATACCGCCGGGTCTGTCTGGCGTTGCTGCTTTCCTCTGTTTGGCCTGGCGTGAGGGCTGCTGGGAGAGGTCTGCCCCCTCCGCATGTCCACTGGTCTTTGTTGTCCACAAATAATGAATGCACATGTGCCGATCACGCTGGCACAGGGGCCGTTGGGAGAGTGGCGCATGCGCGGAAGTCACCGCCTAATGGGACAGCCTAAAGTGGGAGAGCACACATCCCTGGCAGGTAATTTAGCACTCTCTCACATCAGCTGTATGAATGGTAATTACATTCTGATGATATGTGGACCTGCTTCACACACACACGCACACATACATAAGGAATGAAGTATGGGCCTAATTCAGACCTGATCGTAGATGTGCTAAATTTAGCACATCTATGATCAGTCACACAGACATGCGGGGGGACGCCCAGCACAGGGCTAGTCCGCCCTGCATGTCAGCCCCCCCCCCCCCCCCCCCCCTGCCCCGCACAAGTACAGTACAAAAGCATTGCACAGCAGCGATGCTTTTGTACTTTAGGAGTAACTCCCAGCCAGCGCAGCTCCTGGGTGCTGGCAGGGAGCTACTCGTCGCTGTGAGGGTCACAGCGGCTGTGTGTGATGTCACGCAGCTGCCGTGGCCCGCCCCCCGCATAGTCCGGCATGCCTGCTTTGCCCGGACCGTGCTACTAAAATGGCGGCCAAATGCCGCCGGCCCGCCCCCTCCCACCCAGTGACCACCTCTGCCAGTCAATCAGGCAGAGGCTATCGCAGGGCTGAGACGAAAATGCACAGCACCGATCAAGTCTGAATTAGGCCCCATGAACAATAAAACATTTACCCCTTTGTACCTGGTGGAATGGGTCATGTTGGAGGGTATGGAATTGTGCTCATCCTGCTGATAATATTAGGATTAATATCAAGTCTGCTTTAGTGAAGAGCAGTTAGTTGCACGGAGTTGGTCACAGCAGGGTGGCAGTGGTCAGGGTCGATCCCACATATACTCCACTCTTTTTTTGCATTCTTACTCTCTCCCCCTATACTTATTGGAAATTAGCACTAAACATGTCCAGTAGGTGGCACTAGACATGCCCCTCCAAATGTTCACACCATAATGAATGGCACTACACCTATGCTTATAGTGCCATTCAGAAGAAAAGAAAAAAGCAGGTGCACACTTTAACCATTACAAATACTAATAGAACAATTATAATAAGCTGTACAATTTAACATGAAGTAATAATAAGATTTCTTGGTACATGTTTGGCCAAACATGTTTGCCCAACTACCATGACAAGGTGAACCTTTATCAGGTGGGTCCCTAATCTCCCTAATACTGAAACATTATTTAAATTTATAATTTGGGCACCAGACCTTCCCTTTATTTCTCTATATCTGCATCTGACTTAAAAGGGCACGAATATGGAGGACACCGCCTACACAAGTTAATTACTACAGCCTGTCTGCCTCTCTCTGCTCTACATTGAAGTGCCCAAATTCATGGAATATGTGCCTAGTAATGTATACCGCCTCTAGCCCAGGGAAGTGCAATAGCTCATAGTAACAGAGAATTTGACTGCAGATAAGAACCACTTGGGCCATGTAGTCTGCTCATGTACATATACTCCCTTACATATTAGGGTTACGTTTCTGTTGGGAGCCAATTAACCTACCAGTATATTTTGTGGACTGTGGGAGGAAACCAAAAAACCCGAAAGAAACCTACGCTAGTACGGGGAGAATATACAAGCTACACACAGGCCAATGGAAGGAATCGAATCCATGACCTCAGTGTTGTGTGGCAGTAATGCTAGCCATTACGCCATCCAAACTGGCCAAACTTGATATTACATCAATTATACAGAAGACCTATGGAGAGGTTTTGACCAAAGCCATCTGGATAGCTTCCCACAGCTCCTAATATTTGTAGGTACAGGATCTTGGGTGCAAATGGACCTCTCCACCATGTCTCATAAATGTTTTATTGGGTTCATGCTCCATGAACCAATTCTGGACAACTTGGAGCCGACAAACAGTGCATTAGCCTGCTGGAATATTCCATAGTTGTGGGGGTGCATGAAGTACAAATGGTCATTGTCACAAAGTCACAGATAGATAGTAGATGCAAAGCCATACTGTGTGATTGACATAGACCCTGAATAGAGGCGGTCGGCATGAACACGGAGAGACAAATCCCAGGAACGGAGAAGGAATTTTACGGAGCACAGCAGACTGGAATCTGGAACAGCACAGGGAAATAGGAATCAGGAACATAGTTTTCACAAAGAACACAATAGCACAAAGCTAACCCTGGAGTAAAGTTTGAGAGAGCCTATACTCTGGCACAGGAGTGTTCTCAGGGACTTCCTTTTATAGGTGGAGCCCTTTAAATCTTGTACAGATTGGCATGGGTGCCCCTTTAGGAGCTGCAGCTGTCAGTTACTGGGAGTAGCCAGCAGAAGCTGCCGCCCAGAACTATAATCAAGCAATATAACATAGTAATTAACGGAAAATTACATATTCAGGTGGACCAGCGAACCCAACATAAGCCATGTGATCACACCCCACACCATTATGGAACCGCCATCATGAAGATCTCACTGGGCTGCTCACACTGCAGGCTTCACGACAGCTGCTACCATCCAGGGTGGTGGCCCTGGCAATAGGTTTGGGAAGGAGGTGGTGAGAGTGAAGGAGGTGCGGATTAACCTTATGATGGGGGAGGCGATGAATGAAGTAGAAGATGTGGTGGTGGGTGTGGGGTTGATTTGTGCTTGGGGTCTTGTAGCCTCCTCATTTTTCTCAATATCTAAGAGAATGAGACAAAGAAGGAGACATCCTTTTAGTATATATATTTTTCTTTTATATCTAATACAACATAGAGATAGATATATGCCTTGCAAATAGACTATAGTAAGATGGTAGCACTTCACAAGTAGACATACTGTATCTAAAACACTAATTTTCAATGGGGATACCTTTCATTAGTTAAAACAATGCACTTATTAGTTTGTCCTGTGGTGTTATCATGTAGATACAGTGTTTAGTTATTATTACCTCTTTCGCGAGTTGTCACAGCTGTAAAAATAAGGAAGAGGTGGTTAGTTAAAGACCATACCTCTATTTCTGGGAATGCTAAATTCCAGAGGACCCCCCCCCCCCAAAAAAAAATGTATCAGCACACTGTCACCTTTGTATAAAGGAGAAGCAGAATACCCCTCCACTTACCCAATGACAAGTAACTGTACTGAGCAATAACTAGTGGTATAAGTTCTAGCACTTTTTAAACAATATTCTTAATATGTCTTCTATTGTGGACTACGAACATAATTTGTAGACAACTCAGATCTAAGTAACTCCTTCATGTTAACTTTGTGGGAGGGGTGTTTGCTAAAAGCAGGGTTTTATTTGTGCACCTGTCACTTATATATCCCACCTCATATATTATATATATTATATATCCTACCTCAGAAGCAAATAGTGAGCACACACTGGGATCTCTCGCCCCATCCATCATTTTACTGGGATTTGATCCTATTTTACAATCACAGGGAAAGTCCTGCGGGTTAGTCTCCTTGACCTTTGAGCCATATCAAGTTACCCGCTAGGGGTGGGCATTGACCATTGATGGTTAGCTCTTTACCATAAACAGGAGGTCACCGATGGTAAATATTTCAGTGGCTGATCGCTGATGGTGAGCACCAGCCCTGCTATGTGCACTTGCACAGTCTGACCATCAATGGCTCCCCATTGATGGTTAATTACAGATAGTAAAAAAAACACTGATCGATGGCAGAGCTGTCGCTCATCATCACTTTGTTTCACCTACTAACTCATCATGGGTGCATTACATAACATACATCACATGCCTTTATTTATATCTATCTTCATGTGTACCAATCTATGGGGTCTATTTATTAAGCCCTGGATGGAGATAAAGCAGACGGAGATAAAGTACCAGCCAATCAGCTCCTAAATGCCATTTTTCAAAACCAGCCTGTGACATGGCAATTAGGGAGATATTTAATAAATGCCAGTGAGCCCCGAATAACAATGTCTGGCAGTGTTTGGGGTGGCAGTTGATGTGGCTCCCCTATTTGAATTGTGGACTGCTCTGCAACTGCCACTGGAGTGGAGTAATTTATCGCCATCTCCAGAGAACATAAATATCACATTTTCCAGCTTTTATGAGGTAATTATGTTTTATTAAATATCCCCCTTTGACACTGATTGGCTCGTTTTATCTACGTCCACTTTATCTCCATCCAAGGCTTAGTAAATAGACCCCATCCAAGGCTTAGTAAATAGACCCCTATATTTCCAACTGTCATGGACAGATTTTTTTGTTTATCTATTATGCTGTCCATTAAGGGAGACAGTTGGCTTGGTTATATTGGGGTGCCAGGACACAATGGTCCATGATAGTAGTGATTTCTAGTCTATCTCCATTAGAGGTAGCTCCTGAATCATAGATTTTCCTATGCTTCCCCACACTATAGCTCAGATGCTAACTTGTTGGAGAACACAACAATTACTAAGGTGCTTCCCCACCTCTCATCCCAACACACTCAACCACCTATTTCAAACAGACTCCTATGTGAAAATGGAGGACATTTTGCTCTTCGCAATACCTAGGAATACTATATTGATCTGTAATTGGTTTTTCTGAGTTCAAAGAATCCAATGACTATTTAATATTTATTCTGGACACCTGACTTTCCCCCAACATTACCTCTTTTTTACCCTACGTCTTTTTCCCAGTGTTTGTCATTGACATGGACAAGCTACAGTCTCTGTGGTTAGGTATTTTTTATCTACAATGTTTTCATATCTTGCTAATTGTCTTTTCTCTCTGTGATGATATTATGTTTCTCCTTGGCTGCTTGTCTATTTATCTTTGTCTGTATCTGTCTGTACTTAATATGGGTTGGGGCCGCGTGACTGGCAGTCAGCATCCCGACGCCAGGATCCCGGCCGTAGAATGCCGGTGGTGGGGGCGAATGCCACAGGTTCTGTTCCCACTCTATGGGTGTCGTGGACACCCATGAGTGGGAATAGTCCCTTCTAGTTGGCATGCCGTCTGTCGGTATTATCAGTGTTCAGGGTGCAGAGGAAAGGTTATGTGACCGTTGGCCACACAACTACATCCCCTTAATACAAGGAGTTTGTATTGAACTGGTGTTGTATGTATTGATTCTTATCTACTACAGACCTACACCTCCCACTATTACTATCATGTATAAGACTTCTCCATGGAATACTTTAACATTACTCATACTGTCCCATAATTATTCAGTAACACTGTCCTCAGCTGGAAATAGGGCACAGGCCTATCTGTAATGCTAAATCTGCCCATAGAGAAGGCAGGAGACCTATACACATATACACCTATCTACCAACCAGAATGTCTGTTACTATTAATAATGTAGTAACAATTTTAGGCAAATAAACAGCTAGGCTGGGTACACACTTGTCTATGTCACATCGGAAGTGACATCGTGCAAGATCCTTTCCCCCCGCAAATGATATCATTCATACACACTGAATTATACCATTTGCTTCTCATCTATGATGGCATGCACCCACATCCAAGTACAATATCTTTAGATTTCAAGGTCAAAACTAAAGATATTGTACATCATTAATGACCCGTAGGAGCGTGCAACGTTAACGATATAGTGAATACACACCAGCCAATGTGAACGATATATAGACTGCCAGATCAGACGATATACCGGGTGCACATCACCAAGTGTGTACCCAGCTTAACACCATATGTAGATTATTGGTAATTTACCTCATGTAAATGAGAACTCCTGCGAGTAATACTGCTGCTGGGACAAATACACACAGTGCTCCTTCCCAAAATCTCACTTCTGTGCAAGAAAGAAAGACGTTTGGTCAATAATCGCACTTAATTTACAGCCATGTTACATTTTTCATTGTTTAAAAGATTAATAGAACATAGCGCTGTGTACTTACCATGAGAAGCATTGTCAGTATTGGTAATAAGGATAATTAGACAGCATGGCAGTATATAGTCTTTATATGCAGTCCCTGAACTAGAGAGCCTGGGCCAGCTTTAGATGTAGCCAAATATGCCTATCCTCATCGCCACAGACTTTGCTACTAAGCCGCACCATGCATCCCACCATAGACTCTGTCACTAATTAGGCGTCTTATTCATATCACTAATGCGACATAATGACAATGCAGATGTACCCTGGTCACTGACACTGGTAGTTGCTGTGTGCGACTCAGATGCTACTCTGTGTAACCAGCCAATAGATGGAAGTCTGATACAAGTGACCAGCGCCATGCTGCAGGCTGTGCATCATTGTAGGTTATCAGTGACTTTCTACCAATTTATTGCAAATAAAGTCTAATCTTAGTGCCTATTAAACTGGGAGGCATTCATTTTTCCGGCTGTCGGGATCCCGGCTGTCAGAATACTGATGCTGGAATCAGAGGCGGAACTACCGCCAGTGCAACCAGTGCGTTGCACTGGGGCCCGCCTCTGTCCAGGGGCCCAAAGCATGTAATGAGTCAAACTGACTCATTACATGCCGCAGCGCCTCCACCAATGACACAGCGCTGCTGCGGCTCCCTCCTCCACCTCCCTCCTCCTCCTTCTCTCCAGCCCGGGAATCGTCAGAAGGTGCACTGAGGAGCCTGAGCCAGCGGAGAGGGTAAGTGTAATTCATTCTTTCTTTCTGTCTCCTTCTTTCTGTCTCTTTCTTTCTTTGTTGGGACTGCCTGCCGCAATGTGTAAAAATGGGGGACTGCCTGCCGCAATGTGTAAAAATGGGGGACTGCCTGCCTAAATGTGTAAAAATGGGGGACTGCCTGCCGCAATGTGTAAAAAGGGGGAATCTGCCTGCCGCAATGTGTAAAAATGGGGGACTGCCTGCCACAATGTGTAAAAAGGGGGAATCTGCCTGCCGCAATGTGTAAAAATGGGGAATCTGCCTGCTGCAATGTGTAAAAACGGGGGACTGCCTGCCGCAATGTGTAAAAAGGGGGAATCTGCCTGCCGCAATGTGTAAAAAGGGGGGACTGCCTGCCGCTATGTGTAAAAATGGGGAATCTGCCTGCCGCTATGTGTAAAAAGGGGGAATCTGCCTGCCGTAATGTGTAAAAAGGGGGACGCTGTCTGCCGTAATGTGTAACAAGGGCACGCTGTCTGTCGTAATGTGTAAAAAGGGGACGCTGTCTGCCGTTATGTGTAAAAAGTGCACGCTGTCTGCCGTAATGTGTAAAAAGGGGGACGCTGTCTGCCGTTATGTGTAAAAAGTGTATGCTGTCTGCCGCTATGTTTAACAAGGGCACGCTGTCTGCCGTTATGTGTAAAAAGTGTACGCTGTCTGCCGCTATGTGTAACAAGGGCACGATGTCTGCCGTAATGTGTAAAAAGGGGACGCTGTCTGCCGTTATGTGTAAAAAGTGCACGCTGTCTGCCGTAATGTGTAAAAAGGGGGACGCTGTCTGCCGTAATGTGTAAAAAGGGGGACGCTGTCTGCCGTAATGTGTAAAAAGGGGACGCTGTCTGCCGTAATGTGTAAAAGAGGAATCTGTCCGCTGTAAGGTGTAAAAGGGTCTCTACCTGGTGTAGTGGTGCTACTGTGCGGCGTAATTTGAAGAATGGAGACTACTGTGCACCGTTTTATGAATTGGTATTATTTTGTTGCCACACCCCTTCCCCACGAAGCCACGCCACTATGTATTTTTGCGCGCCCCTACGGCGCGCACTGCTCCTGTTTTGCATGCAGAGGTGGGGCTCCGATGCCGTTTCTTGCACACAGTGCTAAAATGTCTAGTTACGGCACTGTTGCTAGGTATCCATTTCTCTGGCCCTGAGCAGGTCCCCCTCACCAGATCCTCTCCAGGGGTGAGGGGGTGGACTTGGATGGGATGTGGGGGGGCCCAAAGCATTTTGTCGCACCTGGGCCCACCGCTCGCTAGTTCCGCCACTGGCTGGAATCCTGACACCCAGTGTAATACCGGCAGTCGGAATCCCGACTGCTGGCCAGAATGCCCACTTGGGTGGTGGTCCATGCCACCACCCAAGGAGGAATACAACAAGATGCAGCAGTTTTTTACAATCAGTCTCTAAACCCACCCACATTTCATAGGTCCAGGCAGTTAACTGCCAATTAAACAAACTCCATTACTAACCACAGCTAAACTGTGCTTATGCATATCCCTCCCCCACAACTAAGGATAATAAGACAGCAGGGCAGTATATAGGGCCTAATTCAGATATAATTGTAGACGTGCTAAATTTAGCACATATATCATCAGTTTCACAGACATGCGCCCAGCACAGGACTAGTCCGCCCCGCATGTCTGGCCCTACCCCCCCTTCCCCTTCCCGCACAGGTCCTAAAGCATCCATCGCACAGCGTCAATGCTTTTGTACCTGACAAGTAGCTTTCTGCTGTCCCGAATCGCAGCGGATGCGTGTGACGTCACGCAGCCGCCGCAGCCCACCCCCCCAATGGTCCAGACATGCCTTTGTTGTCCGGACCGCATCCCGCCAATGGCATTCTAACGCCGTTGGCACATCCCCTCCCGCCCCGCAACCGCCTCTGCCTGTCAATCAGGCAGGGCAATCGCAGCCCTGACAGTAAACCTCACAGGAACCCTGGCCACTGACACTGGTAGTTGCTGTGTGTGACACAGATGCTACTCTGTGTAACCAGCCAATAGATGGAGGTCTGATACAGGTGACCAGCGCCATGCTGCAGGCTGCGCATCATTGTAGGTGGTCAGTGACTGTGTACTTTGTATTTATGCAAATAAAATGCTACATTTAGGAAAAAGTAGGAAAGTCCGGGAATTGCTACCTGTGAGTGTCTCCATGCCATCTGCATCATGATGTAGGACAGATCTGCAGCATGGGCTGTCACCTGTTCATGGTAACATAATACAGGTAATACAGGCCCCTGGTCCTCATTCCGAGTTGTTCGCTCGCAAGCTGCTTTTAGCAGCATTGCACACGCTAAGCCGCCGCCTACTGGGAGTGAATCTTAGCTTAGCAAAATTGCGAACGAAAGATTCTCAAAATTGCGAATAGAAATTTCTAAGCAGTTTCTGAGTAGCTCGACACTTACTCTGCCACTGCGATCAGTTCAGTCAGTTTCGTTCCTGGTTTGATGTCACAAACACACCCAGCGTTCGCCCAGACACTCCCCCGTTTCTCCAGCCACTCCCGCGTTTTTCCCAGAAACGGCAGCGTTTTTTCACACACTCCCATAAAACGGCCAGTTTCCGCCCAGAAACACCCACTTCCTGTCAATCACACAACCATCACCAGAACGAAGAAAAATCCTCGTAATGCCGTGAGTAAAATACCAAACTTCTTAGCAAATTTACTTGGCGCAGCCGCAGTGCGAACATTGCGCATGCGCAGTTTGAGGAAAATCGCTGCGATGCGATGAAAAAGAACGAGCGAACAACTCGGAATGAGGGCCCCTGTTCTAAACACAATCAGCTGAAGTGCTTAAGCTGCTGTGATGTAATTGGGAAAAGCCTTCAGCAATACTCCCTGATAACATGGCCACCTCTAACACCTTTCTAGCATCCGCGGTGATAGCAAGCACATCCCTAAGTGCCCTTTTCTAATTCATTCACAGATCCAAACCCCCTTGTAATTGCTGCATTTGCGCAGCCTACCCCTATTCCAGGAGACCCCACCTTTACCCTTCCAATGCTGGGTGGAATCAATCAGCTTGAATGAGTGAACTGGGGAACCCGATAAGCTGCTACTGGGGTTATAAAGCTAGCCTGAACTGCAATAATGAAGAATGTCAGGGTCATATTCACCATGTAACACCTTCCTCTCCCATAAACATTCTAACTAGGGATGAGCGGGTTCGGTTCCTCGGAATCCGAACCCGCCCGAACTTCAGTTTTTTTTACACGGGGCCGAGCGACTCGGATCTTCCCGCCTTGCTCGGTTAACCCGAGCGCGCCCGAACGTCATCATCCCGCTGTCGGATTCTCGCGAGGCTCGGATTCTATCGCGAGACTCGGATTCTATATAAGGAGCCGCGCGTCGCCGCCATTTTCACACGTGCATTGAGATTCATAGGGAGAGGACGTGGCTGGCGTCCTCTCCGTTTATAGAGAAGAGAGTGAGACAGTAGAGAGAGACACAGTAGTAATTTTGGGGAGCATTAGGAGGAGTACTAGTAGTTACTTGCTGAAGTGATAGATAGTGTGACTGTATTATCTGACTTGTGGGGGAGACACTGACAGTGGGGAGCAGTTAGAGTCTGAGAGCAGGACTCAGGAGTACATATAACGTACAGTGCACACTTTTGCTGCCAGAGTGCCACACTGCCATTGTGACCACACTGACCACCAGTATAATATATATTGTGATTGTCTGCTTAGGAGTACTACTTGCAAGTTGCTGATAGTGTGACCAGTGACCTGACCACCAGTTTAATAATCACCACCAGTGAGTTTAATATATATATATATATATATATATATATATATATAATTGTATATAATATATATATAATATTGTATACCACCTACCCGTGGTTTTTTTTTTTCTTTCATCTTTATACATACTACTATAGTAGCTTACTGTAGCAGTCTGCGGTGCTGCTGAGCTGACAGTGTCCAGCAGGTCCGTCATCAGTCATTACATAATAAATATATATACCTGTCCGGCTGCAGTACTAGTGATATTATATATATATATATTGATTTCATCTCATTATCATCCAGTCTATATTAGCAGCAGACACAGTACGGTAGTCCACGGCTGTAGCTACCTCTGTGTCGGCAGTCGCTCGTCCATCCATAATTGTATACCACCTACCCGTGGTTTTTTTTTTCTTTCTTCTTTATACATACTACTATAGTAGCTTACTGTAGCAGTCTGCGGTGCTGCTGAGCTGACAGTGTCCAGCAGGTCCGTCATCAGTCATTACATAATAAATATATCTACCTGTCCGGCTGCAGTACTAGTGTGATATAATATATATTGATTTCATCTCATTATCATCCAGTCTATATTAGCAGCAGACACAGTACGGTAGTCCACGGCTGTAGCTACCTCTGTGTCTTTTAGTTGTGCCTATTAAAATATGGAGAACAAAAATGTTGAGGTTCCAAAATTAGGGAAAGATCAAGATCCACTTCCACCTCGTGCTGAAGCTGCTGCCACTAGTCATGGCCGAGATGATGAAATGCCAGCAACGTCGTCTGCCAAGGCCGATGCCCAATGTCATAGTACAGAGCATGTAAAATCCAAAACACCAAATATCAGTAAAAAAAGGACTCCAAAATCTAAAATAAAATTGTCGGAGGAGAAGCGTAAACTTGCCAATATGCCATTTACCACACGGAGTGGCAAGGAACGGCTGAGGCCCTGGCCTATGTTCATGGCTAGTGGTTCAGCTTCACATGAGGATGGAAGCACTCAGCCTCTCGCTAGAAAACTGAAAAGACTCAAGCTGGCAAAAGCACCGCAAAGAACTGTGCGTTCTTCGAAATCCCAAATCCACAAGGAGAGTCCAATTGTGTCGGTTGCGATGCCTGACCTTCCCAACACTGGACGTGAAGAGCATGCGCCTTCCACCATTTGCACGCCCCCTGCAAGTGCTGGAAGGAGCACCCGCAGTCCAGTTCCTGATAGTCAGATTGAAGATGTCAGTGTTGAAGTACACCAGGATGAGGAGGATATGGGTGTTGCTGGCGCTGGGGAGGAAATTGACAAGGAGGATTCTGATGGTGAGGTGGTTTGTTTAAGTCAGGCACCCGGGGAGACACCTGTTGTCCGTGGGAGGAATAGGGCCGTTGACATGCCTGGTGAAAATACCAAAAAAATCAGCTCTTCGGTGTGGAAGTATTTCACCAGAAATGCGGACAACATTTGTCAAGCCGTGTGTTGCCTTTGTCAAGCTGTAATAAGTAGGGGTAAGGACGTTAACCACCTCGGAACATCCTCCCTTATACGTCACCTGCAGCGCATTCATAATAAGTCAGTGACAAGTTCAAAAACTTTGGGCGACAGCGGAAGCAGTCCACTGACCAGTAAATCCCTTCCTCTTGTAACCAAGCTCACGCAAACCACCCCACCAACTCCCTCAGTGTCAATTTCCTCCTTCCCCAGGAATGCCAATAGTCCTGCAGGCCATGTCACTGGCAATTCTGACGAGTCCTCTCCTGCCTGGGATTCCTCTGAGGCATCCTTGCGTGTAACGCCTACTGCTGCTGGCGCTGCTGTTGTTGCTGCTGGGAGTCGATGGTCATCCCAGAGGGGAAGTCGTAAGCCCACTTTTACTACTTCCACCAAGCAATTGACTGTCCAACAGTCCTTTGCGAGGAAGATTAAATATCACAGCAGTCATCCTGTTGCAAAGCGGATAACTGAGGCCTTGACAACTATGTTGGTGTTAGACGTGCGTCCGGTATCCGCCGTTAGTTCACAGGGAACTAGACAATTTCTTGAGGTAGTGTGCCCCCGTTACCAAATACCATCTAGGTTCCACTTCTCTAGGCAGGCGATACCGAGAATGTACACGGACGTCAGAAAAAGACTCACCAGTGTCCTAAAAAATGCAGTTGTACCCAATGTCCACTTAACCACGGACATGTGGACAAGTGGAGCAGGGCAGGGTCAGGACTATATGACTGTGACAGCCCACTGGGTAGATGTATGGACTCCCGCCGCAAGAACAGCAGCGGCGGCACCAGTAGCAGCATCTCGCAAACGCCAACTCTTTCCTAGGCAGGCTACGCTTTGTATCACCGGTTTCCAGAATACGCACACAGCTGAAAACCTCTTACGGCAACTGAGGAAGATCATCGCGGAATGGCTTACCCCAATTGAACTCTCCTGTGGATTTGTGGCATCGGACAACGCCAGCAATATTGTGTGTGCATTAAATATGGGCAAATTCCAGCACGTCCCATGTTTTGCACATACCTTGAATTTGGTGGTGCAGAATTTTTTAAAAAACGACAGGGGCGTGCAAGAGATGCTGTCGGTGGCCAGAAGAATTGCGGGACACTTTCGGCGTACAGGCACCACGTACAGAAGTCTGGAGCACCACCAAAAATGCCTGAACCTGCCCTGCCATCATCTGAAGCAAGAAGTGGTAACGAGGTGGAATTCAACCCTCTATATGCTTCAGAGGTTGGAGGAGCAGCAAAAGGCCATTCAAGCCTATACAATTGAGCACGATATAGGAGGTGGAATGTACCTGTCTCAAGCGCAGTGGAGAATGATTTCAACGTTGTGCAAGGTTCTGCAACCTTTTGAACTTGCCACACGTGAAGTCAGTTCAGACACTGCCAGCCTGAGTCAGGTCATTCCCCTCATCAGGCTTTTGCAGAAGAAGCTGGAGGCATTGAAGGAGGAGCTAAAAGGGAGCGATTCCGCTAGGCATGTGGGACTTGTGGATGGAGCCCTTAATTCGCTTAACAAGGATTCACGGGTGGTCAATCTGTTGAAATCAGAGCACTACATTTTGGCCACCGTGCTCGATCCTAGATTTAAAACCTACCTTGGATCTCTCTTTCCGGCAGACACAAGTCTGCTGGGGTTCAAAGACCTGCTGGTGACAAAATTGTCAAGTCAAGCGGAACGCGACGTGTCAACATCTCCTCCTTCACATTCTCCCGCAACTGGGGGTGCGAGGAAAAGGCTCAGAATTCCGAGCCCACCCGCTGGCGGTGATGCAGGGCAGTCTGGAGCGACTGCTGATGCTGACATCTGGTCCGGACTGAAGGACCTGACAACGATTACGGACATGTCGTCTACTGTCACTGCATATGATTCTCTCACCATTGAAAGAATGGTGGAGGATTATATGAGTGACCGCATCCAAGTAGGCACGTCACACAGTCCGTACTTATACTGGCAGGAAAAAGAGGCAATTTGGAGGCCCTTGCACAAACTGGCTTTATTCTACCTAAGTTGCCCTCCCACAAGTGTGTACTCCGAAAGAGTGTTTAGTGCCGCCGCTCACCTTGTCAGCAATCTGCGTACGAGGTTACTTCCAGAAAATGTGGAGAAGATGATGTTCATTAAAATGAATTATAATCAATTCCTCCGTGGAGACATTGACCAGCAGCAATTGCCTCCACAAAGTACACAGGGAGCTGAGATGGTGGATTCCAGTGGGGACGAATTGATAATCTGTGAGGAGCGGGATGTACACGGTGATATATCGGAGGATGATGATGAGGTGGACATCTTGCCTCTGTAGAGCCAGTTTGTGCAAGGAGAGATTAATTGCTTCTTTTTCGGTGGGGGTCCAAACCAACCCGTCATTTCAGTCACAGTCGTGTGGCAGACCCTGTCACTGAAATGATGGGTTGGTTAAAGTGTGCATGTCCTGTTTATACAACATAAGGGTGGGTGGGAGGGCCCAAGGACAATTCCATCTTGCACCTCTTTTTTCTTTCATTTTTCTTTGCGTCATGTGCTGTTTGGGGAGTGTTTTTTGGAAGGGCCATCCTGCGTGACACTGCAGTGCCACTCCTAGATGGGCCAGGTGTTTGTGTCGGCCACTAGGGTCGCTTAGCTTACTCACACAGCTACCTCATTGCGCCTCTTTTTTTCTTCTTTGCGTCATGTGCTGTTTGGGGAGTGTTTTTTGGAAGGGCCATCCTGCGTGACACTGCAGTGCCACTCCTAGATGGGCCAGGTGTTTGTGTCGGCCACTAGGGTCGCTTATCTTACTCACACAGCTACCTCATTGCGCCTCTTTTTTTCTTCTTTGCGTCATGTGCTGTTTGGGGAGTGTTTTTTGGAAGGGCCATCCTGCGTGACACTGCAGTGCCACTCCTAGATGGGCCCGGTGTTTGTGTCGGCCACTAGGGTCGCTTAGCTTACTCACACAGCTACCTCATTGCGCCTCTTTTTTTCTTCTTTGCGTCATGTGCTGTTTGGGGAGTGTTTTTTGGAAGGGCCATCCTGCGTGACACTGCAGTGCCACTCCTAGATGGGCCAGGTGTTTGTGTCGGCCACTAGGGTCGCTTATCTTACTCACACAGCTACCTCATTGCGCCTCTTTTTTTCTTCTTTGCGTCATGTGCTGTTTGGGGAGTGTTTTTTGGAAGGGCCATCCTGCGTGACACTGCAGTGCCACTCCTAGATGGGCCAGGTGTTTGTGTCGGCCACTAGGGTCGCTTATCTTACTCACACAGCTACCTCATTGCGCCTCTTTTTTTCTTCTTTGCGTCATGTGCTGTTTGGGGAGTGTTTTTTGGAAGGGCCATCCTGCGTGACACTGCAGTGCCACTCCTAGATGGGCCAGGTGTTTGTGTCGGCCACTAGGGTCGCTTAGCTTACTCACACAGCTACCTCATTGCGCCTCTTTTTTTCTTCTTTGCGTCATGTGCTGTTTGGGGAGTGTTTTTTGGAAGGGCCATCCTGCGTGACACTGCAGTGCCACTCCTAGATGGGCCCGGTGTTTGTGTCGGCCACTAGGGTCGCTTATCTTACTCACACAGCTACCTCATTGCGCCTCTTTTTTTCTTTGCGTCATGTGCTGTTTGGGGAGTGTTTTTTGGAAGGACCATCCTGCGTGACACTGCAGTGCCACTCCTAGATGGGCCAGGTGTTTGTGTCGGCCACTAGGGTCGCTTATCTTACTCACACAGCTACCTCATTGCGCCTCTTTTTTTCTTTGCGTCATGTGCTGTTTGGGGAGTGTTTTTTGGAAGGGCCATCCTGCGTGACACTGCAGTGCCACTCCTAGATGGGCCCGGTGTTTGTGTCGGCCACTAGGGTCGCTTATCTTACTCACACAGCTACCTCATTGCGCCTCTTTTTTTCTTTGCGTCATGTGCTGTTTGGGGAGTGTTTTTTGGAAGGACCATCCTGCGTGACACTGCAGTGCCACTCCTAGATGGGCCCGGTGTTTGTGTCGGCCACTAGGGTCGCTTAGCTTACTCACACAGCTACCTCATTGCGCCTCTTTTTTTCTTCTTTGCGTCATGTGCTGTTTGGGGAGTGTTTTTTGGAAGGGCCATCCTGCGTGACACTGCAGTGCCACTCCTAGATGGGCCAGGTGTTTGTGTCGGCCACTAGGGTCGCTTATCTTACTCACACAGCTACCTCATTGCGCCTCTTTTTTTCTTCTTTGCGTCATGTGCTGTTTGGGGAGTGTTTTTTGGAAGGGCCATCCTGCGTGACACTGCAGTGCCACTCCTAGATGGGCCAGGTGTTTGTGTCGGCCACTAGGGTCGCTTATCTTACTCACACAGCTACCTCATTGCGCCTCTTTTTTTCTTCTTTGCGTCATGTGCTGTTTGGGGAGTGTTTTTTGGAAGGGCCATCCTGCGTGACACTGCAGTGCCACTCCTAGATGGGCCAGGTGTTTGTGTCAGCCACTAGGGTCGCTTAGCTTACTCACACAGCTACCTCATTGCACCTCTTTTTTTCTTCTTTGCGTCATGTGCTGTTTGGGGAGTGTTTTTTGGAAGGGCCATCCTGCGTGACACTGCAGTGCCACTCCTAGATGGGCCAGGTGTTTGTGTCGGCCACTAGGGTCGCTTAGCTTACTCACACAGCTACCTCATTGCGCCTCTTTTTTTCTTTGCGTCATGTGCTGTTTGGGGAGTGTTTTTTGGAAGGGCCATCCTGCGTGACACTGCAGTGCCACTCCTAGATGGGCCAGGTGTTTGTGTCGGCCACTAGGGTCGCTTAGCTTAGTCATCCAGCGACCTCTGTGCAAATTTTAGGACTAAAAATAATATTGTGAGGTGTGAGGTATTCAGAATAGACTGAAAATGAGTGGAAATTATGGTTTTTGAGGTTAATAATACTTTGGGATCAAAATGACCCCCAAATTCTATGATTTAAGCTGTTTTTTAGGGTTTTTTGAAAAAAACACCCGAATCCAAAACACACCCGAATCCGACAAAAAAAATTCGGTGAGGTTTTGCCAAAACGCGGTCGAACCCAAAACACGGCCGCGGAACCGAACCCAAAACCAAAACACAAAACCCGAAAAATTTCAAGTGCACATCCCTAATTCTAACCCCTCATCGGAATAATGTACGTCATCTGAAGGAGCTGAAACAGGAACCTGTGCCTGCTCTTCCTCAGCATAATACACGGATGGGGCGTCAGCTGCAGCAGAGCGATGTAAACCTGTAGGAACATCAAAATGGAAAAAGGGATCAGCTTTCTTTCTACAATCAATCCCTAATCCCACCTACTTCTCATAAACTAAGACTAATACAGTAAATTATCAAACTAAGGCTCAGATTTATCAAGCCTTGGAGAGTGATAAATTGCATGGTGATAAAGTACCAACCAAACAGCTCCTGTCATTTTTCAAACAAAGCTTGTAACATGGCAGTTAGGAGCTGATTGGCTGGTACTGTATCACTATGCACTTTATCACTCCCGAAAGCTTGATAAATCTGGGTCTAACTCCATTGTTAACCATAGCTAAACTGTGCATATCCCTCACCCACAACTAGGCACTACCTAATCCACCTGAGATGCACTTGGAGTAAAAGGAGTATGACAGGTCAGGCCAGCATCTGATGTAGAGCAATGCCAAAAATGTGGAACAGTCAATTCCATTTTGAGGCTAAAGGATCTAAACTCCCTTTCCTGAGAATACCCTCACAAAACTTACTTCCAAAGGTCTTTTTAATATCTCATCCTGAAACATGAACCCAATACAAGGATCTTCAACAGGACCACCATCAGAGGGTACAGGCGGTGATCACATATGGGCCCGGACTCATAGGGGGCTTGTCTACACTAATGATCCTGGCTGAGAACTGCTTTTAGTTCACAGGAATACCTGTGGCCAGGCCCGGCGCTACCCGCTCAGCGAAGGGATGCAGTGCAGGGAGGCGCTGGGACGGAGAGGCGCTCCCCCTGCTCTGCATTCCTTTCCTGCTGCGCCGTCCTGTCCCCACTGCTGCTGCTGCTGTGCCTGTATGACAGGCACTGGCAGCGGCGCTTGTAGCATTAGAATCCTCCTCCCTTCGCTCCCCTCCCCTCACCTGTGTGACAGGATAGCGCTGTGTATGGGACAAAAGGAGGCGGAGCTACACGGGACGGAAGGGGCGGAGCTAAACGGAACCGAAGGGGGCGGAGCTAAACGGACCAGGCTGCTATAGTGCACAGACTCAGAGGGAGACTGGCTTAGGTCATACTTGCCTATCTGACCCTCTCCATGAGGGAGAAAATGCTCTGTTCCTGGACTTTCCTGGTAATGTATGATTGCCATCACCTGTGGTGAGCTAGGTAATTGATAAGAAAGGCGTTTCACCACAGGTGATGGCAATCATACATTACCAGGAAAGTCCAGGAACAGAGCATTTTCTCCCTCATGGAGAGGGTCAGGTAGGCAAGTATGGCTTAGGTAAGTGAAGGGTGAGAGGGAAGTGTGTGTGTATTGTGTCTGTGTGTGGGTGTGTGGTATGTCTGTGTGCGTTTATGTGTGCTTTAAGGACGTACTACTACAGGGGGGGCATTACGTGTAACGTCGCTACTAATGGGGGGACCATTACGTGTAACGTCGCTACTAATGGGGGGGCCATTACGTGTAACAACGCTACTAATGGGGGGGCCATTACGTGTAACAACGCTACTAATGGAGGGGCCATTACGTGTAACGTCGCTACTAATGGGGGGGCCATTACGTGTAACAACGCTACTAATGGGGGGGCCGTTACGTGTAACGTCGCTACTAATGGGGGGGCCATTACGTGTAACAACGCTACTAATGGGGGGCCATTACGTGTAACAACGATACTAATGGGGGGGCCATTACGTGTAACAACGCTACTAATGGGGGGGCCATTACGTGTAACGTCGCTACTAATGGGGGCGCCATTACGTGTAACGTCGCTACTAATGGGGGGGCCATTACGTGTAACGTCGCTACTAATGGGGGGGCCATTACGTGTAACAACGCTACTAATGGGGTGCCATTACGTGTAACAACGCAACTAATGGGGGGGCCATTACGTGTAACGTCGCCACTAATGGGGGGGCCATTACGTGTAACGTCGCTACTAATGGGGGGGGCCATTACGTGTAACGTCGCTACTAATGGGGGGGGCCATTACGTGTAACAACGCTACTAATGGGGGAGCCATTACGTGTAACAACGCTACTACTAGGGGGGTCATTACGTGTAACAACGCTACTAATGGGGGGCCCATTACGTGTAACAACGCTACTACTAGGGGGGTCATTACGTGTAACAATGCTACTAATGGGGGCCATTACGTGTAACAACGCTACTACTAGGGGGGTCATTACGTATGAGGACGATACTACTACTTGGGGGGGGCATTATGTATAGGATGCTACTATTACTTGGGGGGCATTACATATAACAATACTACTACTACTTGGGGCAGGGCCGTAACTACGTGTGTGCCAAGTGGGCTTGGCACACAGCGCAGTTGCCCTGAGGGCGCACGGCCAGCGGCATGTAATGAGTCAAATTGACTCATTACATGCCGCCTCTGAAGTCTGCGCCGTGCGCCGCAGCCGCGCTGGAGGAGAGAGAAGCGCCGGAGGCAGCTGAGAAGGAGGAGGAGGGAGGGGGACTGGAGCCGCCGCAGCGCTATTTCATTGGTAACTAGACAAATAATTGATAGACAGTCACAATTGCGCACGCGTGGCTGCTTTTCTTAGTAGAGGGAATGAAGTTCCACCAACACTTCACAGATATAGACAAACAGAGATAGAAACCCTCCACATAGAATGGCGCACACATAAAATACTTATAAGTATTTTATGTGTGCGCCATTCTATGTGGAGGGTTTCTATCTCTATTTCATTGGTAGTAAGCGCCGCTGCAGCATCCCCCTCTCCTTCCGTATAGGCTGCCCGGCGCTGCTGTGGATGCTGGGATGCGGTTCCTCCATTCCAGCATCCACAGCAGCGCCAGGCAGCCTATACGGAAGGAGAGGGGGATGCTGCAGCGGCGCTTACTACCAATGACATAGCGCTGCTGCGGCTCCAGTCCCCCTCCCTCCTCCTCCTTGTCCGATGCCTGCACAGAGGGAGATGCCAGCACGAGGAGCCTGTCAGCGGGGAGAAGGTAAGTATATCCCTCTCTCTTTCTCTCTCTGGGGGACACCGTCTGCCATAATGTGTAAAAAGGGGTCCTGGCTGCTGCAATGTGTAAAAAGGGGGCCTGGCTGCTGCAATGTGTAAAAAGGGGGACTGGTTGCCGCAATGTGTAAAAAGGGGTCCTGGCTGCCGCAATGTGTAAAAAGGGGGCCTGGCTGCCGCAATGTGTAAAAAGGGGGACTGGTTGCCGCAATGTGTAAAAAGGGGTCCTGGCTGCCGCAATGTGTAAAAAGGGGGCCTGGCTGCTGCAATGTGTACAAAGGGGGACTGGGCTGCCGCAATGTGTAAAAAGGGGGACTGGCTGCCGCAATGTGTAAAAAGGGGGACTGGCTGCCGCAATGTGTAAAAAGGGGTCCTGGCTGCCGCAATGTGTAAAAAGGGGTCCTGGCTGCCGCAATGTGTAAAAAGGGGGCCTGGCTGCTGCAATGTGTAAAAAGGGGGACTGGGCTGCCGCAATGTGTAAAAAGGGGGCCTGGCTGCTGCAATGTGTAAAAAGGGGGACTGGGCTGCCGCAATGTGTAAAAAGGGGGCCTGGCTGCTGCAATGTGTACAAAGGGGGACTGGGCTGCCGCAATGTGTAAAAAGGGGGACTGGCTGCCGCAATGTGTAAAAAGGGGGACTGGCTGCCGCAATGTGTAAAAAGGGGTCCTGGCTGCCGCAATGTGTAAAAAGGGGTCCTGGCTGCCGCAATGTGTAAAAAGGGGGCCTGGCTGCTGCAATGTGTAAAAAGGGGGACTGGGCTGCCGCAATGTGTAAAAAGGGGGACTGGCTGCCGCAATGTGTAAAAAGGGGGACTGGCTGCCGCAATGTGTAAAAAGGGGGCCTGGCTGCCGCAATGTGTAAAAAGGGGGACTGGCTGCCGCAATGTGTAAAAAGGGGGCCTGGCTGCCGCAATGTGTAAAAAGGGGGACTGGCTGCCGCAATGTGTAAAAAGGGGGACTGGCTGCCGCAATGTGTAAAAAGGGGGACTGGCTGCTGTAATGTGTAAAAAGGGGGACGCTGTCTGCTGTAATGTATAAAAGGGGCTCTACCTGGTGTAGTGGCGCTACTGTGCAGCGTAATTTGAATAATGGAGACTACTGTGCACCGTAGTATTAATTGCTATTATTTTGTGGCCACGCCCCTTCCCCATGAAGCCACGCCCCTATATATTTTTTGCGCGCCTACGGCGCGCACTGCCCCTATCTTGTATGGGGGGGCGCCAATGTCGTTTCTTGCACACAGCGCTAAAATGCCTAGTTACGGCACTGACTTGGGGGCCTTACGTATAAGGACGCTACTACTACGGGAGGTGCACTATGTATAAGGATGCTACTACTACTGGGGGGCATTATGCATAGGGATGCTACTACTACTGGGGTGCATTACATATAAGGACGCTACTACTACTTGTGGGGCATTACGTATAAGATGAATAAGATTGTGCTACATTGTGGCGTAATTTTTAATGGGGGTACTATTGTGTGGCTATGCCTCTTACTTGTGAGACCACACCCCTTTTCCCGGTGCGCGCCAAAGGAATATGGGAGGGCGCAAATTTATAGTTTGCAGGGGGGCGCCGAACACCCTAGCACCGGCCCTGCCTGTGGCTAAGAAGCAGTTTGCAAGATGCACTAAGTACCACCTTGAATTCCTCCTCTCTGTATGGTTCCCCACCACTATCTCTCCCTGAGTAGGGGTAGGGGGTTGAGTTTCAGGGGTTACATTGGGGGCAGAGCTATACTCTGTGTCCCAGTACCATAAAAAAAAGCATTGAATCTCTGCCGTCAGTTGTAAATCTTCAATATCAGATGGCCATTCCTACTCTGCTACCTTACCTATGTGTGCCCATGATCTCCCTCCCATCTGTGCTCCTGTCCACTTCACCCTCTGCTTTCTACCCCATCCAAAGTGACATGGATAGAAGGAGGCATATAATGGAACCTGATGAGCACAATCTATTTGTAAATAAATCTTTAGGGCTTTTTCTCATCCATCACTGACAATAATCCCAGGCCATTATAAGAAGGCCTCTGCATGGATGAGCCTATGTAATCACGGCAGTACTGGAACTGCTGCAATATCTGGGGAAGGGGGGGGGGGGGATTTGCTTTATTCTTTGAATACAGATTTTCTTTTTGTCCCTTTAAAGGCTTTTCATATATTAGTCCTTTTATTATATTTTCATCATTTTATTACTTCTAATTGTATTTATTTTTAGATTTTATTTGTGTACGTGGATTTGGGAGGGTCTGAGGAGTATGCAGCACATCATTTCAGTACTGGGGCATGCATCCTGCCATGTTATTTCCCTGGGATCCTGTGCTCCATGCTACATGTCTGCATCCACCATGGATGGGGCTGTTGGAGTTTGTGGCAGTATCTTGATTTTTCTCATTTGTACTGGGCCCAACAGATTTTTTTATTTGGCTAACATTAAATATATGTTGGGTGAGATATGAAGAATAGCAAGGGTTTTATTACAGGGAGGGGAGTCTCTGCAGCTGACATCCTCTGTATCTGTACAAGTATGTGATCACCATAAGTAATCCTGGGGAAGATGTATTAACCTGGAGAAGGCATAAGGAAGTGATAAACCAGTGATATGTGCAAGGTGATAAAGGCACCAGCCAATCAGATCCAATATGTAAATTAACAGTTAGGATCTGATTGGCTGGTGCCTTTATCACCTTGCACTTATCACTGATTTATCACTTCCTTATTCCTTCTGCAGGTTAATACATCTGCCCCATAATCACATACCTTCCATTTCTTGTATTCTTTAGGGTGGGAGCAGCTGTATTCTGTAGGGTGGGAGCAGCTGATTGGTTGCCATGGGCAACATCTCCACTTGCTCATGTCTCCACTCTTTTCACTGCGTAGTACATCTAACCTTAGGCTCTAATTGGGCAAATAAATATTTTTTTTCTGCTGAGTCAAAATGATTAAAATAACTGAAGTGTCCACTTACCTCCCCTACAACGTAGTATTCATACCATGGATACTTTCATGATGGCTGTTCTTTGAGGACATTCATTAAATATTACTAGTGGTGACATTTGCACATTCTCTTGACTGCAACAAAGGAACCTATTACGTCTTGTTAGCTGATGATATAGTGAATTGGTGACATATATCGCTGCTCATATAGAAAAGCGTTTTCTCATGTGCAAAATGCAATATTCCATAATAAAACATCAAGACCTTTTTACGCAATCTATTTTATTGAAACATGACAGTAACATACAAACAGTTAAACAAGGTCAACTGTGATATAACATATTATAATACAGATTCAAAACATCACAAAGACAGACTATTTCACTGTGCTGCACATATAAAACATCAATATAAATCAATATCAATATAAAAATAGAAGAAAAAGACAAGAAGAGTAGAAAGAAGAATAAAGCCAAGAAAGGAGAAAAGAAGAAAGAATAGATGTCTGTGTCATCTAAGGGGTCATAACAGGATGGGGGGAGGGGGAGGGAATAACAGCAATAAAGAATGCGTAATCTGAGAACTTTTTAAAGCATAACCATGAGTACCAGGTGGTAGTAAAGGCAGAGGAAGATAATTTTAATGAGGATGTCAGGTCTTTCATTAGCATATATCGGTCTATTCTTCAGAACCACTGAGAGATAGGAAGACAGGTGGAGGATCTCCAGAAACATGGTACGGTTGCCCTTGCAGCATTCATCAAGTGTCCGAGTAATGATTTTTTGAACTGTGACATGGGCATCTCCATGAGATTAAGTAGCCAAAACTCTGGAGTATCTGGCAATGACAGACCAGTGATTATCATTGATAACCTCCTGATTGTCTGCCAATAATCTGTCAGTGCCGGGCATAGCCACCTTATATGGAGTGTAGAGCCCTGTTCCTGATTACATTGCCAACAGAGATCAGATAATGTTGGGAACATCTGATAATTATGCACTGGGCACCGATACCACCCAGATATAATTTTATATTGAATTTCTAGAACCTGAACAGATGAACAGAGGTAGAGCTAGCAGAATGTATATTGAAATATTTGAGACCAATGCTCCTCAGATATTTCGTTCCCTAACTCCGACTGCCAGGCTTTTACGTAAGAGGGTAAACCAGTAGCTAAGGCTTCGAAACAGAGTTGGTATATAATAGAGACTAGATGCTTAGGTGGGGTCCCTATTAAGCAGAGTTGTTCAAATTTGGTTGGATTCCATATAGGGGTACTAATGTGGAAAGATAAAATGTAGTGCCGAAGTTGTAGATACGCCCAAAATGCACGGTGCGGAAGAAGATAAATCTGTTGTAAATCTGTAAAAGAACACAGTCCCATTTTAGAAACTAAATGGGATATGTGTGAAATACCTGCTGAGGACCAATCCGTCAGGGAAGGGGTTTAGAGGCCTGGAAGAAAGTCAGGATTGCCGAAAATAGGCGTAGGTAATGAGGTACCAGGACTAAATGAGGTATGGTTTTTAAATTTATGCCAACATTTGAAAGTGGGTCCCAGCATGGGATGTGAAAGGCGTGGGGATTTCGTGACCCAGGAAAGGACTGATGATGGGGTAGTAGTGGCGGAACCAACAATATATGTCCATTGTTTGTTTAGTGGCAGGTAGTCTGGACATCTCAACTATTCTTGCCATATGTACCGCATGGTAATAACTGAGAAAATGAGGAAGCTGAAGGCCTCCTTTAGTGCGGATTTGGATCAGAACTGTCTGAGAAAGTCGAGGCCTACCCTGCCCCCAAACAAAATGTCCTATTAGGCCTTGAAGTGTCTTAAAATAGGAGCTTGGGATCAAAATTGGTAATATTAGCATGAGATAAAGGACCTTGGATAGAATATTCATCTTTACAGTGTTAATTCTCCCTATCCAGGAAAGTCTCAATAGGGACCATTTTTGAAAATCTGTTTTAAACCTTGTAAGAAGGGGGAGGAAATTAAGCTTAAATAGATTATGAATATTTGGGGATAAAAGAACCCCTAAATATTTGATATGGGAGGGATGCCAAAGGAACCAAAAAGAATCTTTAAGACCCGCTACAGTATTCTCAGGTGTTGAGATAAAAAGGGCAACCGATTTAGTATAGTTAATTTTAATATTAGATACAAGGCTAAATCTGTGAAACTCATGCATAAGAGCATGGATGGTAGTTACAGGTTCAGAAATCGTGGCTAGGAGATCATCCGCAAATAGTGCCAACTTGTATTCATGATCTCATAGAAACATAGAAACATAGAATTTGACGGCAGATAAGAACCACTTGGCCCATCTAGTCTGCCCCTTTTTTTATCCTTTAGGCAATCTTAACCCTTTTTGAACCTTAATTCTTTGTAAGGATATTCATATGCCTATCCCAAGCATGTTTAAATTGCTCTACAGTCTTAGCCTCTACCACCTCTGATGGGAGGCTATTCCACTTATCCACTACCCTTTCTGTGAAGTAATTTTTCCTTAAATTTCCCCTGAACCTCCCCCCCTTCCAGTCTCAGTGTATGTCCTTGAGTTTTAATACTTCTCTTCCTTTGAAGAATGCTTCCCTCCTGAACTTTGTTAAGACCCTTGATATATTTGAAAGTTTCTATCATGTCCCCCCTTTCCCTTCTCTCCTCCAAACTATACATGTTAAGATCTTTTAGCCTTTCCGGGTAAGTTTTGTGATGTAGGCCATGCACCATTTTAGTTGCCCTTCTTTGTACACTCTCTAATGTATTTATATCCCACCTGTATACCCTTAATATCTCTGTTGGCTCGGATTGCCCTTGCTAATGCTTCCATGCATAATACAAAAATCACAGGTGATGGGGGGCAGCCCTGACGTGTACCATTGGGTATCATGAAAGGATTTGAAAAGGGCCCCGTTAAACCTTCAAGCGTTCCCTGAAAACTCACCTCTTTAGGCAAGCGTATCAAATTCCAGAACCGCCCAGATAACTTTCCTAAACCTTCCTATCAAATTGCATCCACTCTGTACAGTCCACACATATTCTCACATGTCTTCTCATTCTATGCAATAGATAGGCATATGTACACAAGGAAAGGTGCTATTTCCCTATAGATTGTAAGCTTGCGAGCAGGGCCTTCCTACCTCTATGACTGTTATCACCCAGTTTGTTATTGTTGTTTTAAATTGTAAAGCGCAACGGAATTAGCTGCGCTATATAAGAAACTGTTAATAAATAATAAATAAATAATCCGAAGCCTGGCAGGGGGGAAGTGATATAGAGCAAGTATGTAGTGGAGACAGTGAGAGTCCAATCCCATACAGCGGAGAAGACCTTCCATAAACTGCCAGTCAATCCTATCAAAGACCTTCTCCGCATCTGTGGATAAAAGAATCACATGCTGTTTCCCCCCTGTGACATGGTGGATGAGGTCAATGATTTTAGACTTGTTGTCTTTGGCTTCCCTTCCCCTAACAAAACCTACTTGATCATCATGTATCAAACAGGGAAGAAGAGAACTCAAACGATTAGACAATAGTTTGGCAAACAAGTTTACGTCATCATTTAGCAAGGAAATAGGCCTGTAGCTAGCACACTGAGTGGGAACCTTGCCCTCTTTGGGAATTATAGTAATGTGAGCTTCAAGAGCTTGAGGGGAAAACCCATCCTTTTCAGAAACTGCATTGCAGTCTCTCAAGAAAAGTGACATGAGAGAGGTTCGAAATGTCTTATAGTAGCTCACAGAGAATCCGTCTGGTCCTGGACTCTTCCCAGTCGGCGAAGCCGACAGTGCTCCTTCCAATTCCTCAACAGAAAATGGTTGTTCAAGAAAACACAAGTTGTCCTCTGTCAACTGCGGGAAATTGACAGAGGAGAGATAGTTCTCTATCACCTCTCGAGTCATAGGAAGTGCACTGGGAGCTTGGTACTTTTTTAAATTGTATAAATTCGTATAGTAATCTTGAAAGGCTGCGGCAATCTGAGGAAAAGTATGTGCTTTATTCCCCGTGGAATCACGTACTGAGTGGATATAGGATTGCAACCGTTGAGCATGTAGGGCCCTAGCGAGCATAGAACCAGGTTTGTTGCCCCATAAATAGTATTTATGACTACATTTATTCATATCTAATTTAGTTTTAGTTTGAAGAAATTTTTTAAGGGCAACTCTGGCATTGGTAAGTTCTTGTAGGACAGTCGCATCTAAGGAGGATTTATGGGCTAGTTCTAGAGCCCTAACACGGGATAAGAGTTGTTGCCGCTGGGCTAATCTCCCTTTAACACTTTCCCCTAATCACGCATTTGTGAGCTTTTCAAATCGTTATATCAGACACATCCGGCATCACATTAAGAGAGACATATTCATCAATGGATTTTTGAAGATCAAGTTTAAAATGAGAGTCATGCAACGGGAGTTCGTTAAGTCTCCATGTCCAATAGCGCATGCAGGGGGGGATTCTGATTACCCAGAATCCCCCCCCCCCCCAATATGCAAAATTTTATTTTTTTTAGAGACGGAGACAGCTTTGTCTCCGTATCAACACAAACCGCTACCGCGATCGCAGCTACTGCTGCTGCTACTGCAGGGAGTTCTCATCTGCTGAGCTCCCTGCACAAGGGACTGAGCACTATCGGCTTCTTACAGTACTGTGGCCACCAGTCTCCTCTTTACAGCCCTGGGTACGTCTGCTTGTATATGTATGTATGCAAGTTTGAATTGTATGATATATATAGCGCATATGCAGAATGTTAAGCATGTTTGCATGTATGTAAGTGGAAAGTGTGTGTGTGTGTGTGTGTGTGTGTGTGTGTGTGTGTGTGTGTGTGTGTGTGTGTGTGTGTGTGTGTGTGTGTGTGACATATACTGTATAGTGGCAAAAAATAAATAAATACATTTTATATATACTCACAAACTTTTCTTTCACTCATGGTTAGTGGTTGGGTGAAGTCATTTATTGTCAAACAACTATGTTTACTCTTTTTAAATCATAATGACAACAGAAACTACCCAAATGACCCTGATCAAAAGTTTACATACCCTGGAGATTTTGGCCTGATAACATGCACACAAGTTGACACAAACGGGTTTAAATGGCTACTAAAGGTAACCATCCTCATCTGTGATCTGTTTGCTTGTAATCAGTGTGTGTGTATAAAAGGTCAATGAGTTTCTGGACTCCTGAAAGACCCTTGCATCTTTCATCCAGTGCTGCACCGACGTGTCTGGATTCTGAGTCATGGGGAAAGCAAAAGAATTGTCAAAGGATCTGCGGGAAAAGGTAATTGAACTGTATAAAACAGGAAAGGGATATAAAAAGATATCCAAGCAATTTAGAAAGCCAATCAGCAGTGTTCAAACTCTAATTAAGAAGTGGAAAATGAGGGATTCTGTAGAAACCAAATTATGATCAGGTAGACCAACAAAAATTTCAGCCACAACTGCCAGGAAAACTGTTCGGGATGCAAAGAAAAATCAACAAATAACTTCAGCTGAAATACAGGACTCTCTGAAAAAAAGTGGTGTGGTTGTTTCAATATGCACAATAAGGAGGCATTTGAAGAAAAATGGGATGCATGGTCGAGTCGCCAGAAGAAAGCCATTACTACGCAAATGCCACAAAGCATCCCGCTTACAATACTCCAACAGCACAGAGACAAGCCTCAAAACTTCTGGAACAAAGTCATTTGGAGTGATGAGACCAAAATTGAACTTTTTGGCCACAACCATTAACGTTACATTTGGAGAGGAGTCAACAAGGCCTATGATGAAAGGTACACCATTCCTACTGTGAAACATGGAGGTGGATCGCTGATGTTTTGGGGATGTGTGAGCTACAAAGGCACTGGAAATTTGGTCAAAATTGATGACAAGATCAATTATCAGAAAATACTGGAGGAAAATTTGCACTCATCAGCCCGGAAGCTGCGCATGGGACGTACTTGGACGTTCCAACATGACAATGATCCAAAACACAAGGCCAAGTCGACCTGTCATTGGCTACAGCAGAATAAAGTGAAGGTTCTGGAGTGGCCATCTCAGTCTCCTGACCTCAATATCATTGAGCCACTCTGGGGAGATCTCAAACGTGCAGTTCATGCAAGACAGCCCAAGAATTTACAGGAACTGGAGGCTTTTTGCCAAGAAGAATGGGCAGCTTTACCATCTGAGAAAATAAAGAGCCTCATCCACAACTACCACAAAAGGCTTCAAGCTGTCATTGATGTTAAAGGGGGCAATACACAGTATTAAGAACTGGGGAATGTAAACTTTTGATCAGGGTTATTTGGGTAGTTTCTGTTGTCATTATGATTTAAAAAGAGTAAACACAGTTGTTTGACAATACATGGCTTCACCCAACCACTAACCATGAGTGAAAGAAAAGTTTGTGAGTTATCATTCATATTCTCTGACAAATGGCCAGAAAATCACAAATTCTGCTAGGGTATGTAAGCTTATGGGCACAACTGTGTGTATATATATATATATATATATATATATATATGCATCCAATGAAAACGGCACTCAGAGAAAATATGATGAAAAACTGTATATAAATATATATATATACAGTTTTTCATCATATTTTCTCTGAGTGCCGTTTTCATTGGATGCATATTTGTTTACCTGTTCTGGCACCGGAGACAGCTGTTGTTTGTTTTAGAGTGCCGGCTGATTTTGGAAATATATATATATATATATATATATATACACTTACTGTATATATAGACATATAGAGAGAGGCATGCATACATACGTACATATATGTGTGTGTCTGTGTTTGTATATGTGTATATATATATATATATATATATACAGTATACACACACACCCACATATGGAAATCCCTCCCGATAAATCCTGCGTTTGCCCCTGATGTCCATGGTTGAGGAGGTGTTTTGGGAAGGCTGATGGAAGCATAAACAGGACTATGATCAGACCATGAAATCTGGCCGATTCAGCAATGATGAAAATAATGTAAATATCTGTGATCAACAAGGAAGTAGTCTAAACGGGAATACAAATTGTGAGGGGCAGAAAAGAATGTGTAATCTTTAACCGAAGGATTGTGGATCCTCCAGAGGTCTATCAACTGATACTCATTAAGCAGTTGTCGTATCCTCCGGTGATCCCTCGTTAAGGTACGAGAAGACCCTGAAGCAGGTCTAGATCAGGATCTAAAGACCAATTGAAATCTCCACCCAAAACTAAAATTCCATCTCTCAGCGACTCCAAAAGATGTAAGACTCTGCTAAGAAACTGTCTTTTGTTCCAATTAGGGGAGTAGACATTAACGAAGGTAAACATCTAGATAAAGAGCTTGCACTTGGCATCTGCCCTCTATTAGAACATGATGAGATACCTCTGAGATAGGTAGGCGGCGGGAAAGGACTATTGCTACTCCCAAGGATTTACTTAGGGAGTTATTACTACAGAATACTTGGGGATAGTAGTAATTGCGAAGTTTAGGGGATACTAAGTGCTTGAAATGCATTTCTTGCACAAAGGCCACATCTACCTTGTCAGAGCGCAACTCACGTAATAAAGTGGACAGATTTTCAGGGATATTCAGACCTTTCACATTAAGAGAGCATAATTTAATATCCATGAGAGTCATATGGGCTATATGGAGCAGTATCAATGTGGAGGAGGCAACTAAGAGGGACCCCAATATCACACAATCCCACCCAGGAAGTCCATCCTAGAGAAAGACGACACAATAGTTAGAGTAAGAACAGGGAAAAGAAGAAAAGAAAGACAAGAGAGAAAAAGGAAAAAGTGATAGAGAACATAAGCAAAACACGTAGAGAACCACAAATAAAGCAAAAACATGGGGGGAAAAACGTAGTCCCATGGTCGAAGGTCGGAGTGCGGATCGACCCAACTGGGGTAAGGTGGCGTTGACCACTTCCGGAACACATTCAACTAATCGAAAAAAACAAACAAAAAAAAAAAACAGGCATGTTCTGAATCTACCAATATCATTTCTCTGACGTCCTAAGTGGATGCTGGGGACTCCGTCAGGACCATGGGGAATAGCGGCTCCGCAGGAGACAGGGCACAAAAGTAAAAGCTTTAGGATCAGGTGGTGTGCACTGGCTCCTCCCCCTATGACCCTCCTCCAAGCCTCAGTTAGGTTTTTGTGCCCGGCCGAGAAGGGTGCAATCTAGGTGGCTCTCCTAAAGAGCTGCTTAGAGTAAAAGTTTTATTAGTTTTTTTTTTATTTTCAGTGAGTCCTGCTGGCAACAGGCTCACTGCAACGAGGGACTTAGGGGAGAAGAAGTGAACTCACCTGCGTGCAGGATGGATTGGCTTCTTAGGCTACTGGACACTAGCTCCAGAGGGACGATCACAGGTACAGCCTGGATGGGTCACCGGAGCCGCGCCGCCGACCCCCTTGCAGATGCTGAAGAGAGAAGAGGTCCAGAAATCGGCGGCTGAAGACTTCTCAGTCTTCATGAGGTAGCGCACAGCACTGCAGCTGTGCGCCACTGCTCTCAGCACACTTCACACCAACGGTCACTGAGGGTGCAGGGCGCTGGGGGGGGCGCCCTGGGCAGCAATGAAAGTACCTATACTGGCTAAAAATACATCACATATAGCCTCTGGGGCTATATGGATGTATTTAACCACTGCCAGGTTGTCAGAAAAACGGGAGAAGAAGCCCGCCGAAAAGGGGGCGGGGCCTATTCTCCTCAGCACACAGCGCCATTTTCCCTCACAGAACTGCTGGTGGGAAGGCTCCCAGGCTCTCCCCTGCACTGCACTACAGAAACAGGGTTAAAACAGAGAGGGGGGGCACTTATTTGGCGATATGATTATATATTAAGATGCTATAAGGGAAAACACTTATATAAAGGTTGTCCCTGTATAATTATAGCGTTTTGGTGTGTGCTGGCAAACTCTCCCTCTGTCTCCCCAAAGGGCTAGTGGGGTCCTGTCCTCTATCAGAGCATTCCCTGTGTGTGTGCTGTGTGTCGGTACGTGTGTGTCGACATGTATGAGGACGATGTTGGTGAGGAGGCGGAGCAATTGCCTGTAATGGTGATGTCACTCTCTAGGGAGTCGACACCGGAATGGATGGCTTATTTAGGGAATTACGTGATAATGTCAACACGCTGCAAGGTCGGTTGACGACATGAGACGGCCGGCAAACAAATTAGTACCTGTCCAGGCGTCTCAAACACCGTCAGGGGCTTTAAAACGCCCATTTACCTCAGTCGGTCGACACAGACACGGACACTGACTCCAGTGTCGACGGTGAAGAAACAAACGTATTTTCCTTTAGGGCCACACGTTACATGTTAAGGGCAATGAAGGGGGTGTTACATATTTCTGATACTACAAGTACCACAAAAAAGGGTATTATGTGGGGTGTGAAAAAACTACCTGTAGTTTTTCCTGAATCAGATAAATTAAATGAAGTGTGTGATGATGCGTGGGTTTCCCCCGATAGAAAATTATTGGCGGTATACCCTTTCCCGCCAGAAGTTAGGGCGCGTTGGGAAACACCCCTTAGGGTGGATAAGGCGCTCACACGCTTATCAAAACAAGTGGCGTTACCGTCTCCAGATACGGCCGCCCTCAAGGAGCCAGCTGATAGGAGGCTGGAAAATATCCTAAAAAGTATATACACACATACTGGTGTTATACTGCGACCAGCGATCGCCTCAGCCTGGATGTGCAGCGCTGGGGTGGCTTGGTCGGATTCCCTGACTGAAAATATATGCGAGATGCACAGAGGGATATTTGCACTCTGGCATCAAGAGTAAGTGCGATGTCCATATCTGCCAGAAGATGTTTATGGACACGACAGTGGTCAGGTGATGCAGATTCCAAACGGCACATGGAAGTATTGCCGTATAAAGGGGAGGAGTTATTTGGGGTCGGTCCATCGGACCTGGTGGCCACGGCAACAGCTGGAAAATCCACCTTTTTTACCCCAAGTCACATCTCAGCAGAAAAAGACACCGTCTTTTCAGCCTCAGTCCTTTCGTCCCCATAAGGGCAAGCGGGCAAAAGGCCAGTCATGTCTGCCCAGGGATAGAGGAAAGGGAAGAAGACTGCAGCAGGCAGCCCATTCCCAGGAACAGAAGCCATCCACCGCTTCTGCCAAGTCCTCAGCATGACGCTGGGGCCGTACAAGCGGACTCAGGTGCGGTGGGGGGTCGTCTCAAGAGTTTCAGCACGCAGTGGGCTCACTCGCAAGTGGACCCCTGGATCCTACAAGTAGTATCCCAGGGGTACAGATTGGAAATTCGAGACGTCTCCCCCTCGCAGGTTCCTGAGGTCTGCTTTACCAACGTCTCCCTCCGACAGGGAGGCAGTATTGGAAACAATTCACAAGCTGTATTCCCAGCAGGTGATAATCAAAGTACCCCTCCTACAACAAGGAAAGGGGTATTATTCCACACTATATTGTGGTACTGAAGCCAGACGGCTCGGTGAGACCTATTCTAAATCTGAAATATTTGAACACTTACATACAAAGGTTCAAATCAAGATGGAGTCACTCAGAGCAGTGATAGCGAACCAGGAAGAAGGGGACTATATGGTGTCCCTGGACATCAGGGATGCTTACCTCCATGTCCCAATTTGCCCTTCTCACCAAGGGTACCTCAGGTTCGTGGTACAGAACTGTCACTATCAGTTTCAGACGCTGCCGTTTGGATTGTCCACGGCACCCCGGGTCTTTACCAAGGTAATGGCCGAAATGATGATTCTTCTTCAAAGAAAATGGACGATCTCCTGATAAGGGCAAGGTCCAGAGAACAGTTGGAGGTCGGAGTAGCACTATCTCAAGTAGTTCTACGACAGCACGGGTGGATTCTAAATATTCCAAAATCGCAGCTGTTTCCGACGACACGTCTGCTGTTCCTAGGGATGATTCTGGACACAGTCCAGAAAAGGGTGTTTCTCCCGGAGAAGAAAGCCAGGGAGTTATCCGAGCTAGTCAGGAACCTCCTAAAACCAGGAAAAGTGTCAGTGCATCATTGCACAAGGGTCCTGGGAAAAATGGTGGCTTCTTACGAAGCGATTCCATTCGGCAGATTTCACGCAAGAACTTTTCAGTGGGATCTGCTGGGAAAATGGTCCGGATCGCATCTTCAGATGCATCAGCGGATAAACCTGTCTCCAAGGACAAGGGTGTTTCTTCTGCGGTGGCTGCAGAGTGCTCATCTACTAAAGGGCCGCAGATTCGGCATTCAGGACTGGGTCCTGGTAACCACGGATGCCAGCCTGAGAGGCTGGGGAGCAGTCACACAGGGAAAAAATTTCCAGGGAGTGTGATCAAGTCTGGAGACTTCTCTCCACATAAATATACTGGAGCTAAGGGCAACTTACAATGCTCTAAGCTTATGCAAAAAAATGGTGAACTGCTCAATCAGATAGTGATGTCACTCAGGTGCTAAAAGGGAGGGGTAATTCTGTGAAGGAAAAAACAATGGTTCCCTAATGCACACTGAGTGAATAATATTCCTACATAATAGTCAGATAATACGGAGATCTTGGTTGCGTATATCTGCAGATATAGGGTTAAGCCCCCAGGCCGATCGACAAGGCCTCTCCGTCACTGGGGGTCCCTAATATTAGGTATGGGTCCGGGGTGCAGGACCCCATAATGTCGGCACAGGTCGGCTACCCCAGGTCAGCACACAGGTGAGAGTTAATAGGGTTAATAAGAAGCACAGAAGTGCTATGTGAGTGGTGTGATTAAAATAATACAAAAATATATACAAAGTGATAGGGAAACTCATAAGTGTTAATAAAGTGTTAGGGTGTGCCGACCTGAAGCAGCCCAGCGATACCGACACAGGGGCCACCACACCCCACACCCACCCCATAAATAATTCCAAATATGTCTGGGTTGAATTCCCAGTGTAAGGCCACATGGTAATGGCTCCTACAGCATCTGAGAGCCAGCTTACCTGGGGATGCCCCTGACTTCCCCCTATGGCAGTCTAGAGTCAGCAATCCCTCCTAATGCTGACCCGTTCATGCCTCTCAATACAATGCAAAAAAATGGTGAACTGCTCAATCAGATAGTGATGTCACTCAGGTGCTAAAAGGGAGGGGTAATTCTGTGAAGGAAAAAACAATGGTTCCCTAATGCACACTGAGTGAATAATATTCCTACATAATAGTCAGATAATACGGAGATCTTGGTTGCGTATATCTGCAGATATAGGGTTAAGCCCCCAGGCCGATCGACAAGGCCTCTCCGTCACTGGGGGTCCCTAATATTAGGTATGGGTCCGGGGTGCAGGACCCCATAATGTCGGCACAGGTCGGCTACCCCAGGTCAGCACACAGGTGAGAGTTAATAGGGTTAATAAGAAGCACAGAAGTGCTATGTGAGTGGTGTGATTAAAATAATACAAAAATATATACAAAGTGATAGGGAAACTCATAAGTGTTAATAAAGTGTTAGGGTGTGCCGACCTGAAGCAGCCCAGCGATACCGACACAGGGGCCACCACACCCCACACCCACCCCATAAATAATTCCAAATATGTCTGGGTTGAATTCCCAGTGTAAGGCCACATGGTAATGGCTCCTACAGCATCTGAGAGCCAGCTTACCTGGGGATGCCCCTGACTTCCCCCTATGGCAGTCTAGAGTCAGCAATCCCTCCTAATGCTGACCCGTTCATGCCTCTCAATACAATGCAAAAAAATGGTGAACTGCTCAATCAGATAGTGATGTCACTCAGGTGCTAAAAGGGAGGGGTAATTCTGTGAAGGAAAAAACAATGGTTCCCTAATGCACACTGAGTGAATAATATTCCTACATAATAGTCAGATAATACGGAGATCTTGGTTGCGTATATCTGCAGATATAGGGTTAAGCCCCCAGGCCGATCGACAAGGCCTCTCCGTCACTGGGGGTCCCTAATATTAGGTATGGGTCCGGGGTGCAGGACCCCATAATGTCGGCACAGGTCGGCTACCCCAGGTCAGCACACAGGTGAGAGTTAATAGGGTTAATAAGAAGCACAGAAGTGCTATGTGAGTGGGCTGCTTCAGGTCGGCACACCCTAACACTTTATTAACACTTATGAGTTTCCCTATCACTTTGTATATATTTTTGTATTATTTTAATCACACCACTCACATAGCACTTCTGTGCTTCTTATTAACCCTATTAACTCTCACCTGTGTGCTGACCTGGGGTAGCCGACCTGTGCCGACATTATGGGGTCCTGCACCCCGGACCCATACCTAATATTAGGGACCCCCAGTGACGGAGAGGCCTTGTCGATCGGCCTGGGGGCTTAACCCTATATCTGCAGATATACGCAACCAAGATCTCCGTATTATCTGACTATTATGTAGGAATATTATTCACTCAGTGTGCATTAGGGAACCATTGTTTTTTCCTTCACAGAATTACCCCTCCCTTTTAGCACCTGAGTGACATCACTATCTGATTGAGCAGTTCACCATTTTTTTGCATTGTATTGAGAGGCATGAACGGGTCAGCATTAGGAGGGATTGCTGACTCTAGACTGCCATAGGGGGAAGTCAGGGGCATCCCCAGGTAAGCTGGCTCTCAGATGCTGTAGGAGCCATTACCATGTGGCCTTACACTGGGAATTCAACCCAGACATATTTGGAATTATTTATGGGGTGGGTGTGGGGTGTGGTGGCCCCTGTGTCGGTATCGCTGGGCTGCTTCAGGTCGGCACACCCTAACACTTTATTAACACTTATGAGTTTCCCTATCACTTTGTATATATTTTTGTATTATTTTAATCACACCACTCACATAGCACTTCTGTGCTTCTTATTAACCCTATTAACTCTCACCTGTGTGCTGACCTGGGGTAGCCGACCTGTGCCGACATTATGGGGTCCTGCACCCCGGACCCATACCTAATATTAGGGACCCCCAGTGACGGAGAGGCCTTGTCGATCGGCCTGGGGGCTTAACCCTATATCTGCAGATATACGCAACCAAGATCTCCGTATTATCTGACTATTATGTAGGAATATTATTCACTCAGTGTGCATTAGGGAACCATTGTTTTTTCCTTCACAGAATTACCCCTCCCTTTTAGCACCTGAGTGACATCACTATCTGATTGAGCAGTTCACCATTTTTTTGCATTGTATTGAGAGGCATGAACGGGTCAGCATTAGGAGGGATTGCTGACTCTAGACTGCCATAGGGGGAAGTCAGGGGCATCCCCAGGTAAGCTGGCTCTCAGATGCTGTAGGAGCCATTACCATGTGGCCTTACACTGGGAATTCAACCCAGACATATTTGGAATTATTTATGGGGTGGGTGTGGGGTGTGGTGGCCCCTGTGTCGGTATCGCTGGGCTGCTTCAGGTCGGCACACCCTAACACTTTATTAACACTTATGAGTTTCCCTATCACTTTGTATATATTTTTGTATTATTTTAATCACACCACTCACATAGCACTTCTGTGCTTCTTATTAACCCTATTAACTCTCACCTGTGTGCTGACCTGGGGTAGCCGACCTGTGCCGACATTATGGGGTCCTGCACCCCGGACCCATACCTAATATTAGGGACCCCCAGTGACGGAGAGGCCTTGTCGATCGGCCTGGGGGCTTAACCCTATATCTGCAGATATACGCAACCAAGATCTCCGTATTATCTGACTATTATGTAGGAATATTATTCACTCAGTGTGCATTAGGGAACCATTGTTTTTTCCTTCACAGAATTACCCCTCCCTTTTAGCACCTGAGTGACATCACTATCTGATTGAGCAGTTCACCATTTTTTTGCATTGTATTGAGAGGCATGAACGGGTCAGCATTAGGAGGGATTGCTGACTCTAGACTGCCATAGGGGGAAGTCAGGGGCATCCCCAGGTAAGCTGGCTCTCAGATGCTGTAGGAGCCATTACCATGTGGCCTTACACTGGGAATTCAACCCAGACATATTTGGAATTATTTATGGGGTGGGTGTGGGGTGTGGTGGCCCCTGTGTCGGTATCGCTGGGCTGCTTCAGGTCGGCACACCCTAACACTTTATTAACACTTATGAGTTTCCCTATCACTTTGTATATATTTTTGTATTATTTTAATCACACCACTCACATAGCACTTCTGTGCTTCTTATTAACCCTATTAACTCTCACCTGTGTGCTGACCTGGGGTAGCCGACCTGTGCCGACATTATGGGGTCCTGCACCCCGGACCCATACCTAATATTAGGGACCCCCAGTGACGGAGAGGCCTTGTCGATCGGCCTGGGGGCTTAACCCTATATCTGCAGATATACGCAACCAAGATCTCCGTATTATCTGACTATTATGTAGGAATATTATTCACTCAGTGTGCATTAGGGAACCATTGTTTTTTCCTTCACAGAATTACCCCTCCCTTTTAGCACCTGAGTGACATCACTATCTGATTGAGCAGTTCACCATTTTTTTGCATTGTATTGAGAGGCATGAACGGGTCAGCATTAGGAGGGATTGCTGACTCTAGACTGCCATAGGGGGAAGTCAGGGGCATCCCCAGGTAAGCTGGCTCTCAGATGCTGTAGGAGCCATTACCATGTGGCCTTACACTGGGAATTCAACCCAGACATATTTGGAATTATTTATGGGGTGGGTGTGGGGTGTGGTGGCCCCTGTGTCGGTATCGCTGGGCTGCTTCAGGTCGGCACACCCTAACACTTTATTAACACTTATGAGTTTCCCTATCACTTTGTATATATTTTTGTATTATTTTAATCACACCACTCACATAGCACTTCTGTGCTTCTTATTAACCCTATTAACTCTCACCTGTGTGCTGACCTGGGGTAGCCGACCTGTGCCGACATTATGGGGTCCTGCACCCCGGACCCATACCTAATATTAGGGACCCCCAGTGACGGAGAGGCCTTGTCGATCGGCCTGGGGGCTTAACCCTATATCTGCAGATATACGCAACCAAGATCTCCGTATTATCTGACTATTATGTAGGAATATTATTCACTCAGTGTGCATTAGGGAACCATTGTTTTTTCCTTCACAGAATTACCCCTCCCTTTTAGCACCTGAGTGACATCACTATCTGATTGAGCAGTTCACCATTTTTTTGCATTGTATTGAGAGGCATGAACGGGTCAGCATTAGGAGGGATTGCTGACTCTAGACTGCCATAGGGGGAAGTCAGGGGCATCCCCAGGTAAGCTGGCTCTCAGATGCTGTAGGAGCCATTACCATGTGGCCTTACACTGGGAATTCAACCCAGACATATTTGGAATTATTTATGGGGTGGGTGTGGGGTGTGGTGGCCCCTGTGTCGGTATCGCTGGGCTGCTTCAGGTCGGCACACCCTAACACTTTATTAACACTTATGAGTTTCCCTATCACTTTGTATATATTTTTGTATTATTTTAATCACACCACTCACATAGCACTTCTGTGCTTCTTATTAACCCTATTAACTCTCACCTGTGTGCTGACCTGGGGTAGCCGACCTGTGCCGACATTATGGGGTCCTGCACCCCGGACCCATACCTAATATTAGGGACCCCCAGTGACGGAGAGGCCTTGTCGATCGGCCTGGGGGCTTAACCCTATATCTGCAGATATACGCAACCAAGATCTCCGTATTATCTGACTATTATGTAGGAATATTATTCACTCAGTGTGCATTAGGGAACCATTGTTTTTTCCTTCAATGCTCTAAGCTTAGCAAGACCTCTGCTTCAAGGTCAGCCGGTATTGATCCAGTGGGACAACATCACGGCAGTCGCCCACGTAAACAGACAGGGCGGCACAAGAAGCAGGAGGGCAATGGCAGAAACTGCAAGGATTCTTCGCTGGGCGGAAAATCATGTGATAGCACTGTCAGCAGTGTTCATTCCGGGAGTGGACAACTGGGAAGCAGACTTCCTCAGCAGGCACGACCTCCACCCGGGAGAGTGGGGACTTCATCGGGAAGTCTTCCACATGATTGTGAACCGTTGGGAAAGACCAAAGGTGGACATGATGGCGTCCCGCCTGAACAAAAAACTGGACAGGTATTGCGCCAGGTCAAGAGACCCTCAGGCAATAGCTGTGGACGTTCTGGTAACACCGTGGGTGTGCCAGTCGGTGTATGTGTTCCCTCCTCTGCTTCTCATACCCAAGGTACTGAGAATTATAAGACGTAGAGGAGTAAGAACTATACTCGTGGCTCCGGATTGGCCAAGAAGGACTTGGTACCCGGAACTTCAAGAAATGCTCACAGAGGACTCATGGCCTCTGCCGCTAAGAAGGGACTTGCTTCAGCAAGTACCATGTCTGTTCCAAGACTTACCGCGGCTGCGTTTGACGGCATGGCGGTGGAACGCCGGATCCTAAGGGAAAAAGGCATTCCGGAAGAGGTCATTCCTACCCTGGTCAAAGCCAGGAAGGAGGTGACCGCACAACATTATCACCACATGGGGCGAAAATATGTTGCGTGGTGTGAGGCCAGGAAGGCCCACAAAGAAATTTCAACTCGGTCGATTCCTGCATTTCCTGCAAACAGGAGTGTCTATGGGCCTCAAATTGGGGTCCATTAAGGTTCAAATTTCGGCCCTGTCAATTTTTTTTCAGAAAGAATTGGCTTCAGTTCCTGAAGTCCAGAAGTTTGTCAAGGGAGTACTGCATATACAACCCCCTTTTGTGCCTCCAGTGGCACTGTGGGATCTCAACGTAGTTCTGGGATTCCTCAAATCACATTGGTTTAAACCGCTCAAATCTGTGGATTTGAAATATCTCACATGAAAAGTGACCATGCTGTTGGCCCTGGCCTCGGCCAGGCGAGTGTCAGAATTGGCGGCTTTGTCTCACAAAGCCCATATCTGATTGTCCATTCGGACAGGGCAGAGCTGCGGACTCGTCCCCAGTTTCTCCCTAAGGTGGTGTCAGCGTTTCACCTGCACCAGCTTATTGTGGTACCTGCGGCTACTAGGGACTTGGAGGACTCCAAGTTGCTAGATGTTGTCAGGGCCCTGAAAATATAGGTTTCCAGGACGGCTGGAGTCAGGAAAACTGACTTGCTGTTATCCTGTAGGCACCCAAAAAACTGGGTGCTCTTGCTTCTAAGCAGACGATTGCTAGTTGGATGTGTAGTACAATTCAGCTTGCACATTCTGTGGCAGGCCTGCCACAGTCAAAATATGTAAATGCCCATTCCACAAGGAAGGTGGGCTCATCTTGGGCGGCTGCCCGAGGGATCTCGGCTTTACAACTTTGCCGAGCTGCTACTTGGTCAGGGGCACACCCTGGCTGAGGAGGACCTGGAGTTCTCTCATTCGGTGCTGCAGAGTCATCCGCACTCTCCCGCCCGTTTGGGAGCTTTGGTATAATCCCCATGGTCCTGACGGAGTCCCCAGCATCCACTTAGGACGTCAGAGAAAATAAGAATTTACTTACCGATAATTCTATTTCTCGTAGTCCGTAGTGGATGCTGGGCGCCCATCCCAAGTGCGGATTGTCTGCAATACTTGTACATAGTTATTGTTACAAAAATCGGGTTATTATTGTTGTGAGCCATCTTTTCAGAGGCTCCGCTGTTATCATGCTGTTAACTGGGTTCAGATCACAGGTTGTACAGTGTGATTGGTGTGGCTGGTATGAGTCTTACCCGGGATTCAAAATCCTTCCTTATTGTGTACGCTCGTCCGGGCACAGTATCCTAACTGAGGCTTGGAGGAGGGTCATAGGGGGAGGAGCCAGTGCACACCACCTGATCCTAAAGCTTTTACTTTTGTGCCCTGTCTCCTGCGGAGCCGCTATTCCCCATGGTCCTGACGGAGTCCCCAGCATCCACTACGGACTACGAGAAATAGAATTATCGGTAAGTAAATTCTTATTTATTCTCAGTATGATGTAATCTTGTGAGTTCAATAAAGGATTACTGTAATCAGGGTATTTGAACTAGAATGTGAAAGGAAAAAATGTATACGACAAGCAAAGGAGTAACAATACATGATATCGGATTGAGCAGGGGACTGTGCATCCAACAGATCAGATAAAGGATACAGATCTGAGCAGTCACTTGGCCAATCACTGAGAGAACAACAAAATCACAAAAAGGCATACAGAAACCTCAGGTGCAGTGGTCACCGTCTCGGATTGTTGAGAGTTAGGGCCTCGTAGGCATCTCCTCACTGGTGTCCAAGGGGGCCTTTCAGCGGGGAGAGCTGGAGGATCAAGACGGAGGTGTATTTGAGTCCAAAACGGGAGGGCAGGTGGAGAGATGGCAAGTGTAAATCAAAACTTCTCCAAATCTGCAGGTGACTGTAAGATAGCTTGGCAGCCCTTATGAGATGCCTGAACACTCATAGGGAATCCCCAACGGAATCTGATATTTTTCTGTTTGAGTATGTATGTGAGTGGTTTAAGCATACGTCTCTGCTGGAGGGTACTCCAGGAAAGATCTGAATCTTGGATCCATTAAACTCAATATTATCCAATTTCCGAGCCTTGCTAAGAATATCTTCCTGATGGTAGTGAAGACAGCAAATGATGTCCCTTGGTGCCTCGGATTGGAGGCCTTTGGGCACAAAGCTCTATGAGCCCGATCGAATAGTATCATATTGTCCAGTCCGCTTCAATTATTTAATTGAAAACCTTGGTAAGTGTATCAATTAAGTTTGGACCTTGGACATACTCAGTGATCCCTCATACACGTAAATTGTTCCGTCTCCCCCTATTGTCCAAATAATCTATTTAGTGCTCTCAATTACTGCGCATGGACAAAGACAGATTCCCTTAGTTGGCGTTGTGAGGAAGCAGCATCACCCAGGTGGGTCTGGGACAGAGGGTCGACAGCAAAAAGGTCGACACACCTTAGGTCGACGCCAATTGGTCGACACGCCTTAGGTCGACATGGACAAAAGGTCGACAGGAACAAGGTCGACATGGAAAAAGGTCGACATGAGTTTTTTTATGTTTTTTTGGTGTCGTTTTCTTTGTAGAGTGACCGGGAACCCCAATTAGTGCAGCTCGCCATGCTTCGGGCATGGTGCCTTCGCTCCGCTTCGCTCGGCACAGATTACCGTTCCAATCGTAGTCCACATGGATCGTTAAGTATGAAAAAGTTCCAAAAAAGAAAAAAATTGTGAAAAACTCATGTCGACCTTTTTCCATGTCAACCTTGTTCCTGTCGACCTTTTGTCCATGTTGACCTAAGGTGTGTCGACCAATTGACGTCGACCTAAGGTGTGTCGACCTTTTTGCTGTCGACCTGGAGTCCGGATACCCTCCCAGGTGATCCTCAATGTCAGATACCCTATGAGTAATTTGTGAAATATCGGGTTGGAGGGTAGCGATCTCCACTTTTACCATAGCACCTATTTTCTTTCAAGATCCAGGAAGTCCTGCTTGGTAGGAAGGTCATGTTTAGTAGGGAGAGAGCGCAAATGTGCCATAACATCAGCCATTGTAACATCCGCCATTTTATCAGGGCTCGAGCGTGGCAGTGATGTCATGAATCTGGTACTATCAAGAGGACGGTGACGGAGTCGAAGAAGGATAGGAGTCTTCCTCAAGAGCGGCAGGGTCAGGGGTGAGATAGTGGAACAGATTGGTCTGTGAAGGCGAGTCACTCAGTTTCTTGTCACCAGGAGTACTTGCCTTCCTCTTGGTCTTTACCATGGAACAAACGGTAAAACGGGGAGTCATAAAGCAAAAAAATCACAGCTAAATTAGTGACATCTGCAGAGCCCTTTTGGCTGTTTTGTATATTAAAATGGTCTTCCAATAAGTGGTCACATTACACCGTTTCCCCATAGTATAGCGGTAAGCAGGTCAAGGGGTCATGGCCTTATCGTGTTACACATCAACCCATATGTACAGGTTCTACAAATACAGGAAGAGGGAAAACCAGCTCATGGTGTAGGAATGTGAACTGGCCACAAGGTGGAGCAAAAATATCAGGATTTATAATGAAAATATTAATGTTATGCTATAAACATAACAAATGGGCACTCAGGAGATGGGGAAAAGATAGGTATATGTGGAAAAGTTATGGTGCAGTAGAGCACCTATGGGCAGGTGTAAGCAGGCAAATTCAAATACAAGGTTGTTTCCTGCAGGGGCTCCCACTGTAAGCATCCACCTATGCGACATGTCCTGCTCAAGTCCATCATACAGCTGCAGTCCAATCCATAAACACAATGTCCCAGGGGAAACCTTCACATCAGCAGGGAGCAGGAGAAAAGGCTTTGGGGTTCTAATACAGTGGCAGAGCAGTAGGTAATGCCTCTGTATATGTAAGGCTGCCTCCTGCCCCTGAGACTGGGACCTCTGGAGGAAGCAGCTGGAGGAAACAGTAAGCGTGGTGGTATGGGTGACGCAGGCTTGCCTACCCTCCCGCATTCAGCGGGAGGCTCCCGATTTTTAGGAGAGCCTCCCGCTGCCTCGGAATCCTTGACAGCCCTCCCGGTTTTTAAAGGCCTACATGAAGATGTGGACTGCGCATGCACGAGTCCGCAGCAACCAGGGGGCGGGGCCAGCACAGGAGACTTCATACCTAGCTGGCCACCGCAGGGTTGTGTGTAGCAGCGGCCATCATGCACACTGCAGCAGGCCTCTGCTTATCTGTGGCTGGTCCCTCCCACCACTCTTAGGGCTGCAGCGTCTGTGTGAGGATCAGCCCAGTAGCAGCTTCCTCTTCCTGCTCCTCGCCTCTCACTGGGGGTCTCTGCACTGTGCTGCCTCCCAGTGGCGTCATGACGGGGGGTGCGTCCCGCACCCGGGTGTCACCCTTCAATGGGGTGACACCAAAACGAGCCGCATACAAGGTCCGCGCACCGTGGCTGCGAGCACACCACCTCCTCCTTTTCACAAAGTGCCGCACACCCGACGACCCCATGTCAGTCCCACCCGCCTGTACAAGCAGCAGAACACCGCTGCGGGAGGGTCCGGACTCTGTATATTGCTGGGGGTCAGGACCGCATGTAGGTAATAGGGACAGAAAGTTAGGATCCCTTTGCTAACCTCTGCATACTACCTACATGCGGTCCTGACCCCCAGCAATATACGGAACCCTTAAACACACAAAAACGGATCAATGACGGACTCAAAACACCTGCATCTAATTCTGCGCTGTCAAGCATTGGAACCGATCTGCTGGAGATTTCAAATGGTGGCGCCACGGTCATAGGGACCGAAGGCCATCTCCACATCACTGCTGTTCCCCCGGGCTTTCTGCCCTTCGCCGCTGCAGCCCACGTCCTCCGCTGCTGCCTGCCGCCGACGTCATCCTCCACACCGCTGCCCAGTGCCTTCTCCTGGTCACCGGCGCTGCCCAGGGCCTTCTCGCTGCCGCTGACTTCAGCCTCTGCACCACCGCCGACTACAGCCTCGTCCGCTGCTCATTAGGTACTGTCCCTCTGTCACTGCTGTCACTCTCCCTCTCCCTGCTGTCACTGTCTCTGTCACTCTCCCTGCTATCACTTTCTCTGTCACTCTCCCTGCTGTCACTCTGTCACTCTCCCTGCTGTCACTCTCCCTTTTGTCACTCTGTCACTCTCCCTGCTGTCACTCTGTCACTGTTACTGCTGTTACTCTCCCTGTCACTCTATTCCTTCTGTCACTTTCCCTGTCCCTATGTCCGTGCTGTCACTCTCCCAGTCCCTAAATTTTGGATCATACTGTGTGGGGTAATGTGGATTTTGGATCATACTGTGTGGAGTAATGTGGATTTTGGATCATACTGTGTGGAGTAATGTGAATTTTGGATCATTCTGTGTGGCGTAAAGTGAATTTTGGCTCATACTGTGTGGAGTAATGTGAATTTTGGATCATACTGTGTGGGGTAATGTGAATTTTGGATCATTCTGTGTGGCGTAAAGTGAATTTTGGCTCATTCAGTGTGGCATAATTTATAAGGGGCACCAGTACTAGATAGTATAAGGGGTTCTACTATTGTGGTGCATAATGTGTATAAGGGGTATATGGAAGAGGACATAATACAAATTGAGGATTCGTGTGTGGAATTGGGACAGGATGAGGGTGATATGTGGGTACTATCGGACAGTGAGGATGTTGATGATGATATTGTTTGTGTAAGTCAACCACCAGTGGCTGCAGTTATTGACCGTGATAAAAAGAAAGACATTGGATGCCAGGGCATGAGACCAAAAAAGCCACCTCTTGGGTGTGGGATTATTTTTACTCCAATCCTGGCAATGTTTATGAAAGCATCTGCTCCATTTGTGAGGCCAAATTTAGTAGAGGTAGGAACGTTAGCCATCTAGGCACCACCTCCATGTTACATAATTTGCGGCGAAGACATTACATTTATTGTACAATATTATAATGCAATTAACACCTCATCATTAACATCCACAGAGTAATTACTTAAAGGAGAAGTCCTTCTAAAAAATTGTTTTGTGGGAGCCCAAACAAACCAATCATTTGAGCCAAAAGTGACGGTCCCTGTCACTGAAATGATTGGTTTGTTAAACTGTGCATGTCCTGTTTAATATATACAACAGGGCAATTCCATCTTGCACCTAATTTCTTTGCATTAAATGCTCTTTGGACCATTTTTTGGGCATAGTTTCTAAAACTGCCATCCTGCCTGCCACTGCAGTGCCACTCCTAGATGTGCCAGGTGTTTTTGCCGCCCACTTCTGTCACTTAGCTTAGTCATCCAGCTACCTCGGTGCAACCTTTTGGCCTAAACTGGTTACAAACAATATTGTGAGCTGCAAGGTGTTCAAAATAGTCTGGAAATGAGTGGAAATTAATGTTATTGAGGTTAATAATACTGTAGGAACAAAAACAGGCAAAAATTATTTGATTTAAGCTGTTTTTATGATTTAAAAAAAAAAAATTAGAACCAAAAGGAAAACACACAAGGGCAATTTTGGCAACACCAATCCAATACCAAAACATGAAAAGAAAAAAAAAATCAGAAAAATGGCCAGGCGCACATATCTACTAAGTATTCCGTGGGGTGTGAAGCGGAAGGAGGTCCATAGGGGGGGAGGGGGGGGAGAGGACACCATGAGTTACGATACCGGGTGACACCAACCCTAGTGACGCCTCTGCTGCCTCCCACACTGTGCCGGGGTCAGCCTTTACAGGAAGGATCAAGGTAACCAGGTGGGTGCTGGGGTTATCTTGGGGGAATGGAGGCTGTGTGTAACATAATCTGATGTACTGTAATCTAGTAATGGGTCCAATTGGGGGGAGGAGAGGAAGGAGACCTGTGTATAATTCACATTAGTGTGGTACTGGGTGTAATATGAGGGGGGGTGGGGGTCTGTGTCAAAGCCAGAGCGGCATGTAATGAGTTCAACTGACTCATTACATGCCGCCTGGCTGCCGCCGGAGGGGGGTGGAGGAGGGAGCCGCAGCAGCGCTATGTAATTGGTGGAGGCGCTGCTGCTGCGTTCCCTCTCCTTTACCATAGGCTGCCCTCCGCCGCTGTGAATGCTGGGATGCGCCACGCCACTACGTACTGTATGTTGTGTATAATGTGATGCGGGGGGCTACGTACTGTATGCTGTGTATTATGTGATGCGGGGGGATACGTACTGTATGTGCTGTGTATAATGGGATGTGGGGGGCTACGTACTGTATGCTGTGTATAATGTGATGTGGGGGGATACGTACTGTATGCTGTGTATAATGTGATGCGGGGGGCTACGTACTGTATGCTGTGTATAATGTAATGTGTACTGAACAGGGACGTTCTATCGATACTCTGCGTACGCACCAGAGTAGGGCGCTGCATAGAGGAGGACCATTGTGATTGTGGGTGAGCCACAGCTTCTTTGCTTAGGCATCTGATGTTCAAGTCACACTGGCATTGGACTGCGGCGGGCAGTTTGTAAGGAGTCCCTGGCCTGAGCCTGCATGCATATGCTAGCAGCAGTGGCGGCGGTCAGTGGTGCCCCTCGAGTTGGCAGGCCAGGCTCCTAGTACCATCACTCCTGAAAGATATGGAATAATAATGTGTACGGAGCACTACTATTATGGGCGTAATGTGTACGGAGTACTACTAATGTGGGCGTAATGTGTATGGAGCACTACTAATGTGGGCGTAATGTGTACGGAGCACTACTAATGTGGGCGTAATGTGTAAGGAGCACTATTAATGTGGGCATAACGTGTGAGGAGCACTATTGTTGTGGGCGTAATGTGTGAGGAGCACTACAACTGGGCTTTTCTGTGAGCCCACACAAAAGCACTCTAGGGGCATCGTATATATTAACTTACCAAAATAATTGGCCTCGGGCCGGACCTGGTACTGGTTGTAATATACAGTAGGGGAGTGTGTGTATAATGTAATATAATTAGGTACTGGGTGTAGTAAGTGGGAGAGGGGCTGTGTATAACGTAATGTACTATGGCGTTGTTGTACTAGATGTAATACGTGTTTACTGTATATGTGGATGTAATATCAATCCTTTAGGGCCGTAACTACGTGTGTGCCAGGTGTGCCTGGCACACAGCGCAGTTGCCCTGAGGGCGCAACGGCCAGCGGCATGTAATGAGTCAAATTGACTCATTACATGCCGCCTCTGCTGTGTGCGCCGCGCTGGGGAGGAGGGCAGCAGCAGAGAAGGAGGAGGAGGGAGGGGGACTGGAGCCGCAGCAGCGCTATGTAATTGGTAGTAGCGCCGCTGCAGCAGTCCCCTCTCCTTCCGTATTGGCTGCCTGGCGCTGCTGTGAATGCTGGGATGCGGTTCCTTCATCCCAGCATTCACAGCAGCGGCGGGCAGCCAATACGGAAGGAGAGGGGACAGCTGCAGCGGCGTTACTACCAATGACATAGAGCTGCTACAGCTCCAGTCCCCCTCCCTCCTCCTCCTTCTACGCTGCCTGTACCGAGGGATCTGATCATCTGCCTGCACGAGGAGCCTGACTGCCAGCGGGGAGAGATGGTAAGTATCTCTCTCTCTCTTCCTCTCTCTCTCTTATCTATACTGTCTGCCGCAATGTGTAAAAAGGGGGACTGGCTGCCGCAATGTGTAAAAAGGGGGACTGGCTGCCGTAATGTGTAAAAAGGGGGATGCTGTCTGCCGTAATGTGTAAAAAGGGGACGCTGTCTGCAGTAATGTGTAAAAAGGGGAACGCTGTCTGCCGTAATGTGTAAAAAGGGGGACTGTCTGCTGTAATGTGTAAAAGGGGCTCTACCTGGTGTAGTGGCGCTACTGTGCAGCGTAATTTGAATAATGGAGACTACTGTGCACCGTAGTATTAATTGGTATTATTTTGTGGCCACGCCCCTTCCGCATGAAGCCACGCCCCTATAAAAATTTTTGCCTCTATTTTGCATGGGGAAGGGGGGGGCAGGGGGGGGGGCGCCAATGCAATTTTTTGCACACAGTGCTAAAATGCCTAGTTACGGCACTGCAATCCTGTACCAGTGTATATAGAATTTCTATTTCTCCGTCTCTTCTCACAAATGTACACGGTATATAGTGTACCTATATTAGTGCTCCTTTTTTTTTTTTTTTTTTTTGCTGCTGCTGCTGCTGCTTTTAGTACTACTGTCTAATTTTCATCAGCCATTGCAGGATACTCCCCTGAGTGGCAATAAATATGCCCTTTGGGCGGAGCATGACACATCCCTCAACGTCACATTCTGCTCCAACCTGGAATCTCCCTGAAACTAGTTTTCAAAAGTAGGCAAGTATGGGGTGGCGCCGCGCCCAGCAGGAGGTGCACCGCACAGACGGAGCCGCGGTCACAGGTAAGAGGGGAGTGGCAGTCACTGGTGTGAGGGAGAGTGTGCTGGGCTATGTCCATCAGCCAGGGACGTCCAGGGGATTAGAGGGCGCCAATCACGAACCTACGGCCACTCCGGAACTCCTCACAGGATGCAGATCAAAATTTAGTCCCAGGCTTCAGACTCGGGAATAGGCCGTAACCTGCAAGGGCCCAGGGGGGACCCTCCGGCTCTGCGGGCTCGATCCCTGTCAGTACCCTAGTAGTTGCAGGAGGCAGAAGGGTGCTGCAGCTCGAGGTAGGGCCAGCAAATGCTTAATTTAACGGGTGAAGGCCAAGAGCTCAGATCAGGCAGGTCTTGTCAGTCAGCTCATCAGGCCCTTTTTAATGGGTGGTCTTCTGTATGCCGGCGGTCGGGCTCCCGGCGCTCAGTATACCGGCGCCGGGAGCCCGACAGCCGGCATACCGACACTTATTTTCCCTCGTGGGGGTCCACGACCCCCATAGAGGGAGAATAAAATAGTGTGGCGCGCGTAGCGCGCCACCGTGCCCGTAGCTTGGCGAGCGCAGCGAGCCCGCAAGGGGCTCATTTGCGCTCGCCACGCTGTCGGTAAGCCGGCGGTCGGGCTCCCAGCGCCGGTATGCTGGTCGCCGGGAGCCCGACCGCCGGCCAGCCGTAGTGAACCCCTTTTTAATGTCTCAGGTTCATTTACAATTAATTCTAATCAGGATTTTGAATTAAGCAATGGTTTAATAAAACATTGTATTCTGTGATGCATTGTTTTTCTTTTTTTTCTGCTTTTGCTTATCTAGATTAAGAAATGTAATCAAGTTCTGTAAAGTGCAGAAGTTTCCTGAGGTGCGTTCTTCATCCATTACTTAAAATCTGCATTTACCCCCTATGGGACATAATAGGATAGCAGCTAATACATAGGGGTTAATGTGAAATTGGTAGCAGAATAGGCGTAAATGTCTCCTTGCACAAATATGCAGGGCTAGAGATGCGTTCTGTTGGCAAAAGTAGCACGTGAGGTACTAGCATCCCGCTAGAACCAATTATTTTCTGTGCAGCAGACACATTTACTATTATATAGGAATTAACCTGCCAAAAGTTTTTTAATAGAGCAGAAAGAACCAACTGTCTTGCGTATGCTCACAACGCCACCCCCCTCCCCCAAAAAAATAAATAACTAAAATAAATTAAAATGCAAAACCATATTCTGTGCCCCAAGAAAGTGCCAGTTACTGTTGGGATGTTAGGAGAGTGCTTGCAAATAACTAGTCACAAGAAGTTTGCAGCACGGACGGTGTAATGGTTAGCATTACTGCCTCACAGCACTGAGGTCATGGGTGTGATTCTCACCATGGTCCTAACTGTGCGGAGTTTGTATATTCTCCCTGTGTTTGCGTGGGTTTCATCCATGTACTCCGGTTTCTTCCCACAATCCAAAAATATACTGGTAGGTTAATTTGCACCTGACAAATATTAACCCTAGCGTGAATGTGTGTGCATGCACATGTGGTAAGGAATATAGATTGTAAGCTCCAGTGGGGCAGGGACTGACATTAATGGCCAAATATTCTCTGTAAAGAGCAGCGGAATATGTGTGCGCTATATAAATAACTGATAATAATGCAGGAAACAGACATCATCATCAAGTAGTACTCACACTGATCTGCCACCTTGTGGCCAGCGAGTGCCCACTCCTAAAGGGAACAGGTCTATCTTAGAATCCTCTCATCATAGTGCACAATGAGGGAGTGTATATGTACTTGCTGCACATAATGGTGTTCTATCCGGGATCCGGTTTCTAGGTCGACCGGGTCAAAAGGTCGACATGAGTTTTTCACGATTTTTTCTTTTTTTGAACCTTTTCATACTTAACGATCCACGTGGACTACAATTGGGAACGGAAACCTTGCCCGCGGGGACACGGTGCTCTAATTGGGGTTCCCGGTCACTGTACGAAGAAAATGACACCAAAAAAACCTCATGTCGACCTTTTGACCTGTCGACCTAGACATTGTCAACCTAAAGACCCTGTCGACCTAGTTACTATCTACCTTCCATACCACACCCGTTCTATCCTGTAGGTACTGCGCATACAACTGAAGTGTTTGAAATATGAGTTTATGTTCTCCATCAAAATCATGACCCTCGTGTCTTTCCTGCTGGGGGGCTTAGACCTGCAGCCGTTCCTTGCAAAGGATAGCCCCAACCAGATTCTGACTTCTGACCCTTTACATACCCTCCAGCTGTACCTTTTTGGCAGGTACAGTACCTATTTTTTATGGTCTGTACCGATTTTTGGCTCTCCAAACTTCCATTGAAAGTATAGGAAAACCTTTTACACGTGGTCACGCCCCCTTTTCGAGTTTGTACCGATTTATATGTGTAAATTGTTGGAGGGTATGCCTTTATCTGTGATCTGTCACCATGGGACAGCCAGCAGTGTGAACTTCTGCTCCAGCCAATAAGTTGTTTTATTTTTTTATAATTATTATTACTTGGTCAGAATGCTCATTATCTGTGGATAAACTTTGATATGTCCCAGTAAGCTTCCTCAGGGCATATTCAGTAACTGCTTTGATTATACTGTATATGTACGATTTTACAACACCTTGTAAGCAACGGGTGTAGTACGGCTGACCGGCGGTCTCCTGACCGCCGGTCAGCTTACCGACGCCGGGATCCCGGCGGGGAGGGGCGAGTGCAGCAAGCCCCTTGCGGGCTCGCTGCGGGCTCGGTGGCGACCTGCGGTCGCCACGGGTTCTATTCCCACTCTATGGGTGTCGTGGACACCCACGAGTGGAAATAGTCCCTGTTGGTCGGCATGCCGACCATCGGGACAGTGACCCGTCGGGCTGGTGGAGGAGGTCATGTGACTGTCGGTCAGCTGACCGGCGGTCACATGAATACCACCCGTAAGCAACACCTATTCCTATATGTGAAACTGACGAATGGGTGATAAAGAACCATTCGCATCAGACTGACAGCATTAGTATTTAAAGACTGGTAATAAAAAAAGATACTGATAATCTTTTCAAAACTGGCAGTTATTGGTGACACGTATGGAAATTCGATGTCGCCTGTAACAGCCAATAAGATTTTATTTTATTGTCCAACCTGCACAAAAAAATATGACAGCTAGAAATGGATGTTTGCTATAGGTAATTCCAAAGTTGCACATAAATGTTCCAATTATGAATTACGGTGGCCAATCCCAGGATCGGGATTGGCGGGTTCCCGGCATTTAGGCCTAAAATTGGCCGAAATACAGTCCCGGCATTGGAGCTTCCAATCCTGGGGATTTCGGGATTAGAAAACCCCATTGTTTTCTCTAACGTCCTAGTGGATGCTGGGGACTCCGTAAGGACCATGGGGAATAGACGGGCTCCGCAGGAGACAGGGCACTTTAAGAAAGAATTTGGATACTGGTGTGCTCTGGCTCCTCCCTCTATGTCCCCCCTCCAGACCTCAGTTTGAATCTGTGCCCAGACGAGGGTGCTACTTATAAGAAAGTATTTTGTTAGTTTTTTTTTATTTTCAGAGAGATCTGCTGGCAACACTCTCTCTGCAGCGTGGGACTGAGGGGAGAGAAGCAGCCCTACTCACTGAAGATAGGTCCTGCTTCTTAGGCTACTGGACACCATTAGCTCCAGAGGGATCGTACACAGGATCTCACCCTTTGTCGTCCGATCCCGGAGCCGCGCCGCCGTCCCCCTCGCAGAGCCGGAAGACAGAAGCCGATGACAGAAGCAAGAAGACTTCAAAATCGGCGGCAGAAGACTCGTCTTCAAACTGAGGTAGCGCACAGCACTGCGCCATTGCTCCCACATTACACCCACACACTCCGGTCACTGTAGGGTGCAGGGCGCAGGGGGGGGGCGCCCTGGGCAGCAATTAGGAACCTCTTGGCAAAAAGTGAGCATATATACAGTTGGGCACTGTATATATGCATGAGCCCCCGCCATTATTTTACACAAACGCGGGACAGAAGCCCGCCGCTGAGGGGGCGGGGCTTCTTCCTCAGCACTCACCAGCGCCATTTTTTCTCCACAGCTCCGCTGAGAGGAAGCTCCCCAGGCTCTCCCCTGCAGAAACACGGTAGAAGAGGGTAAAAAGAGAGGGGGGGGGCACATAAATTAGGCGCAAAAGCTTTATATACAGCAGCTACTGGGTTAACACTAAATTACTGTGTGATTCCTGGGACATATAGCGCTGGGGTGTGTGCTGGCATACTCTCTCTCTGTCTATCCAAAGGGCCTTGTGTCTCTCTGTCTATCCAAAGGACCTGTCTTCAAAAAGAGCATCCCCTGTATGTGTGTGGTGTGTCGGTACGCTTGTGTCGACATGTTTGACGAGGAAGGCTATGTGGAAGCAGAGCGGGAGCAAATGAATGTGGGGTCGCCGCCGACGGTGCCGACACCAGATTGGATGGATATGTGGAAGGTTTTAAATGATAATGTTAATTCCTTGCATAAAAGGTTGGATAAAGCTGAAACCTTGGGACAGTCGGGGTCTCAGCCCATGCCTGATCCTATGTCGCAGAGGCCGCCAGGGTCTCAGAAGCGCCCACTATCCCAAATTGTTGACACAGATATCGACATGGATTCTGACTCCAGTGTCGATGGCGATGATGCAAAGTTACAGCCTAAATTGGCTAAAGCCATCCGTTATATGATTATAGCAATAAAGGATGTGTTGCACATCACAGAGGAAACCCCAGTCCCTGACAAGAGGGTTCATATGTATGGGGAGAAAAGGCAGGAGGTGACCTTTCCCCCTTCACATGAGCTAAATGAGTTACGTGAAAAGGCTTGGGAATCTCCAGATAAAAAACTGCAGATTTCCAAGAGGATGCTTATGGCGTATCCCTTCCCGCCATCGGACAGGTTACGCTGGGAATCCTCCCCTAGGGTGGACTAAGCTCTGACACGCTTATCCAAGAGGGTAGCCCTGCCGTCACAGGATACGGCCACCCTTAAAGATGCTGCGGATAGAAAGCAGGAGAGTACTCTGAAGTCCATTTATACACATTCAGGTACCTTACTGAGGCCGGCAATTGCGTCGGCCTGGGTGTGTAGTGCTGTAGCAGCATGGATGGATACCTTATCAGAGGAACTTGATACCTTAGACAAGGATACTATAGTAATGACCCTGGGGCATATAAAAGACGCTGTCCTATATATGAGAGATGCTCAAAGAGACATTAGCCTTCTGGGCTCTAGAATAAATGCAATGTCTATTTCTGCCAGAAGGGTCCTGTGGACTCGGCAATGGACAGGCGATGCCGACTCAAAGAGGCACATGGAGGTTTTACCTTACAAGGGTGAGGAGTTGTTTGGGGACGGTCTCTCGGACCTGGTCTCCACAGCTACTGCTGGATAGTCAAATTTTTTGCCGTATGTTCCCTCACAACCTAAGAAAGCACCGTATTACCAAATGCAGTCCTTTCGATCACAAAAGAGCAAGAATGTCCGAGGTGCATCCTTTCTTGCCAGAGGCAGGGGCAAAGGAAAGAGGCTGCATAACACAGCTAGTTCCCAGGAACAGAAGTCTTACCCGGCTTCCACTAAATCCACCGCATGACGCTGGGGCTCATCAGGCGGAGCTAGGCCCGGTGGGGGCGCGTCTCCGAAATTTCAGCTACAAGTGGGTTCACTCCCAGGTGGATCCCTGGGCGATAGAGATTGTGTCTCAGGGATACAAGCTGGAATTCGAAGAGATGCCCCCTCACCGATACCTCAAATCGGCGCTGCCAGCTTCCCCCTTAGAGAGGGAAATAGTGTTAGCTGCAATTCACAAATTGTATCTTCAGCAGGTGGTGGTCAAGGTTTCCCTCCTTCAACAAGGAAAGGGTTATTATTCGACCATGTTTGTGGTACCGAAACCGGACGGTTCGGTCAGACCCATATTGAATTTAAAATCCCTGAACATATACCTGAAAAGGTTCAAGTTCAAGATGGAATCGCTCAGAGCGGTCATCGCAAGCCTGGAAGGGGGGGATTTTATGGCGTCTCTGGACATAAAGGATGCATACCTTCATGTCCCCATTTATCCACCTCATCAGGCGTACCTCAGATTTGTGGTACAGGATTGTCATTACCAATTCCAGACGCTGCCGTTTGGTCTGTCCACGGCACCGAGAATATTTACCAAGGTAATGGCGGAAATGATGGTGCTCCTGCGAAAGCAAGGGGTCACAATTATCCCATACTTGGACGATCTCCTTATAAAGGCGAGGTCCAGAGAGCAGTTGCTGATCAGCGTAGCACGCTCTCGGGAAGTGTTACAACAGCACGGCTGGATTCTAAATATTCCAAAGTCGCAGTTGATTCCTACGACTCATCTGCCCTTCCTGGGCATGATTCTGGACACAGACCAGAAGAGGGTTTATCTCCCGATGAAGAAGGCTCAGGAGCTCATGACACTGGTCAGAGACCTATTAAAACCAAAACAGGTGTCGGTGCATCACTGCACGTGAGTCCTGGGAAAGATGGTGGGATCATACGAGGCCATTCCCTTCGGCAGGTTCCATGCGAGGACCTTTCAATGGGATCTGTTGGACAAGTGGTCCGATCACATCTACAGATGCATCGGCTGATCACCCTATCCCCCAGGGTGTCTCTTCTGTAATGGCTGCAGAGTGCTCACCTTCTCGAGGGCCGCAGATTCGGCATTCAGGACTGGGTCCTGGTGACCACGGATGCAAGCCTCCGAGGGTGGAAGGCTGTCACACAGGGAAGAAATTTCCAAGGTCTGTGGTCAAGTCAGGAGACTTGCCTTCACATCAACATCCTGGAACTAGGGGCCATATACAACGCCCTAAGTCAAGCGGAGACCCTGCTTCGTGACCAATCGGTGCTGATTCAGTCAGACAACATCACCGCAGTGGCTCATGTAAACCGCCAAGGCGGCACAAGGAGCAGGGTGGCGATGGCGGAAGCCACCAGAATTCTTCGCTGGGCGGAGAATCACTTAAGAGCACTGTCAGCAGTGTTCATTCCGGGAGTGGACAACTGGGAAGCAGACTTCCTCAGCAGGCACAACCTCCACCCGGGAGAGTGGGGACTTCATCAAGAAGTCTTCGCGCAGATTGCAAGTCGGTGGGAACTGCCACAGGTGGACATGATGGCATCCCGCCTCAACAAAAAGCTACAGAGGTATTGCGCTAGGTCAAGAGACCCTCAGGCAATAGCTGTAGACGCACTAGTGACACCGTGGGTGTTCCAGTCGGTTTATGTATTTCCTCCTCTTCCTCTCATACCCAAGGTGCTGAGAATCATAAGAAAAAGAGGAGTGAGAACAATACTCATTGTTCCGGATTGGCCAAGGAGGACTTGGTATCCAGAGCTGCAAGAAATGCTCACAGAGGACCCATGGCCTCTGCCTCTAAGACAGGACCTGTTGCAACACTTACCGCGGCTGCGTTTGATGGCATGGCGGTTGAACGCCGGACCCTAGCAGAAAAAGGCATTCCGGATGAGGTTATTCCTACGCTGATAGAGGCTAGGAAGGACGTGACGGCTAAACATTATCACCGTATATGGCGAAAATATGTTGCTTGGTGTGAGGCCCGAAATGCTCCTACGGAGGAATTCCACCTGGGCCGTTTCCTTCACTTCCTACAGTCGGGAGTGACTTTGGGCCTAAAATTGGGTTCCATTAAGGTCCAGATTTCGGCCCTATCCATTTTCTTTAAAAAAGAACTGGCTTCTCTTCCGGAAGTCCAGACATTTGTAAAGGGAGTGCTGCATATTCAGCCTCCTTTTGTGCCTCCTGTGGCACCTTGGGATCTTAATGTGGTGTTGAGTTTCCTGAAGTCACACTGGTTTGAGCCACTCAAAACCGTGGAGTTAAAATTTCTCACGTGGAAGGTGGTCATGTTATTGGCCTTGGCTTCAGCTAGGCGTGTGTCAGAATTGGCGGCTTTGTCACATAAAAGCCCCTATCTGGTTTTCCATATGGACAGGGCAGAATTGCGGAACCGTCCACAATTTCTGCCAAAAGTGGTGTCATCCTTTCATATGAACCAACCTATGGTGGTGCCTGTGGCTACTCGTGACTTGGAGGATTCCGAGTTACTAGATGTGGTCAGGGCTTTGAAGGTTTATGTAGCCAGAACGGCTAGAGTCAGGAAAACTGAGTCGTTGTTTATCCTGTATGCACCCAACAAGCTGGGTGCTCCTGCTTCAAAGCAAACTATTGCTCGCTGGATCTGTAACACGATTCAGCAGGCTCATTCTGCGGCTGGATTGCCGCTTCCAAAATCAGTAAAAGCCCACTCCACAAGGAAGGTGGGCTCTTCTTGGGCGGCTGCCTGAGTGGTCTCGGCATTACAGCTTTGCCGAGCAGCTACTTGGTCAGGTTCAAACACTTTTGCAAAGTTTTATAAGTTTGATACCCTGGCTGAGGAGGACCTTGTGTTTGCTCATTCAGTGCTGCAGTCATCCGCACTCTCCCGCCCGTTTGGGAGCTTTGGTATAATACCCATGGTCCTTACGGAGTCCCCAGCATCCACTAGGACGTTAGAGAAAATAAGATTTTACTTACCGGTAAATCTATTTCTCGTAGTCCGTAGTGGATGCTGGGCGCCCGTCCCAAGTGCGGACTTCTTCTGCAATACTTGTATATAGTTATTGCTTAAATAAGGGTTATGTTTGGTTGCATCAGGGTTATCTGATGCTCTGTTGTTGTTCATACTGTTGACTGGGTAAGTTTATCACAAGTTATACGGTGTGGCTGGTATGTATCTTGCCCTGGATTCCAAAATCCTTTCCTTGTACGGTCAGCTCTTCCGGGCACAGTTTCTCTAACTGAGGTCTGGAGGAGGGACATAGAGGGAGGAGCCAGAGCACACCAGAATCTAAATTCTTTCTTAAAGTGCCCATGTCTCCTGCGGAGCCTGTCTATTCCCCATGGTCCTTACGGAGTCCCCAGCATCCACTACGGTCTACGAGAAATAGATTTACCGGTAAGTAAAAATTATTTTTTCAATGCCAGGCAGCATTGAGTGTCCTCAGGTGGCTCAGACGCTGTCCATCTCTTTCCTCCCAGCTCCCCCTGCTCCCAGCTGTGCGCACTGGTCACACTGCACAGTGTGATGCCCACCGCCTGCAGTAAGTGAACCTGCCCACACTCCCAGAGGATGCTGAGTAGTTCTGTGGGCTGGTCTGGTCGAGGAAGTGTGTGTGTGTGGGGGGCACTAAAGATTTTAATTTTAAAATCTTCAACCCAATCCCGGGTGTCCCGGGCCTGATTATTTTCCAATCCCGATACCCGGGATTGGAAAGAAAAAGAAAAAAGGCCTGGGATTGGCCTCCCTAGTCCCAATGTGTGCTCTATACATTCAATTGAAATAAATTCAGTAATTAAGAAAAAATACATATCATCGTCTATTTTTAAAACTGCGATATAGTATATACTGTATATTATGCTAACAGATAATTTATGTATTGGGCCAGGCAGTGAATTTGGAGTTTGGTATTGCCTCAAGAGCAATATTGCAGTTTGTAGTGAGCACTGTTTGTTACAATAGAACTTCACCCTACTTTTCAACATATTTCAATAATACAGATTTATTGCTGTACACTTAAGTTCAGTTATAACTGTTCCACTGTTTCACTTTACAGGTGGCCACTACATCGCCTATTGCCTCAACAACCTAAACAACTTCTGGTATAAATTAGCTGACCAGACTGTGACAATAGTTAGCAAGATGACCATGCAGAATGCAGAGACTTACATGCTTTTCCATAGGTCATTTCTTACAGGAGATGAGCAATGTGTTAGTTAGGCAGGCTGCATGTGACATTGGCAGTGACATGATGTGAGGAGGGGAATGGAGACAGCAGGAAGCCAGAGACTGAAAGTTATAGAGTGGGAGGAGCAGGGTCCTCAGCAGCACAGAGTATATTAGGAGATGAGCAGTGTGTTAGTGAGGACAGGGCTGCATATGACAGGGCAGTGACAAATGATCTGAGGAAGGGAATGGTGATAGCAGGAAGCCACAGACTGAAAGTTATACATGTGACATACCCAGTGGCGTAAGTTTGTCCCAGTTGCCCGGAGGCAAGAAAAATATTGGTGACCCCCCTACATACATATACATTATATATATATATATATATATATATATATATATATATATTTGCTCCTGCATAGCAAGCCTGCAGATTCTAACTATATGAAGCTACTACAAAACCGTTGCAACTAGGCAGATCTATGTAGGGGTCCGGCCACACACTACATAGATCTGCTCATTCACTCACAATGCTGATTATTTCTCTGACAATTACTTTGCAAGTGTCATATCCAGGATTAGAACCCACAACCTATTACACTGGAAGCATGCACCTTACTGATGGAGATATTTGCTCTTGCATAGGAAGTATGAGAATTCTAACTATATGAAGTTACTTGTAATTGTCATAGAAATAACTTCATATAGTTAGAATTCTCATGCTTCCTTTATAGGGGCAAATAGCTTCATCAGTAAGGTATCTGCTTCCAGTGTATCTATAATAAAGAGGGTGTGATTTGTAAGGTGTAGTGACTAGTGGGGAAGTCGGCTAGAGAAGAGATACCGGTTGCTGTCAATTAACTTAATTGATTAATGTCGCTGAACACACAGAACCGGAGGAGAAGTGCCCCTCTCCAAAGCAGGAGCCCGGCGGCAGTTGACTCCGTTGCCTCCCAGAGTTCTGCCTCTGGACATACCTCCAACATCGCATCATATCACATTTTATTCCTATGCTCCAAAACTTTCAGACAGAAACTATAAAGTTAGCAGTGTCCTCTTTGCTGCCTGCATGTAGTTTAAATGTGTTGTGCACATTGTTGTACTCTGCTGCATTCTATACATGTTGTATAAACCTGTGTGGTGAGAGGGCTTGTTTCTCACAATTGCCCACATTTCTGTGGGATCAGCTCCCTTTAAGAGAGAGGAAAACAAGACCCGTACATTCTGCATCTGCAGTAGTAATTTGGAATTCTGGGTTGCACAGCTCCATAGGGGGAAAGAAAAGAAGTCCTGGTTTTCCAAGTCATCCAGGGCCAGCAGGAAGTCAGAAGCAGGAGAGGGGTTTAATACTCCCATACAACCACTGTGCATGATGCCTGTTATAGGCCCTACACATTGGCCGATTTTCTGAAAGATATGAACGATCTCGTTCATAAATGAACGAGAACTCGTTCATATCTTTCAGTGTGGAGACTCCAGCGATGAACGATGCGCGTCCCCGCGCTCGTTCATCGCTGGTCTCCCGTCAGCTGTGCATGCAGGCCAATATGGACGATCTCGTCCATATTTGCCTGCACTTCAATGCAGCCGTGTGACGGGGGGAGTGAAGAAACTTCACTCCCCCCATCACTGCCCCCCGCCGCCGGGTCGCTCGTCGGCCGTATCGGCCGTCGGGCACCTCGGCGGCGCATCGAGATATGTGTAGGGCCCCTTAGAGGCCAGCGAGTAGAATGTAGTTTGGCAGCGCCAGTGGATGTTGGCTGTGCAGGAGAGCATGGCAGATGGTGGCTGCCGGCCGTTGCAGCAGAATGATTATTGAGCACAGGACGTGCTAGGACCTTTTATGTTCATTTGTTTATTTTCTGAATGTACCTGTGTGACCAGGCCCAAGCCTGTGTATGCTATGCACAGTGGGCCTAATTCAGAGTTGATCGCAGCAGCAAATTTGTTAGCAGTTGGGCAAAACCATGTGCACTGCAGGGGGGCAGATATAACATGTGCAGAGAGTTAGATTTGGGTGGGGTGTGGTCAAACTGAAATCTAAATTGCAGTGTAAAAATAAAGCAGCCAGTATTTACCCCGCACAGAAATGAAATAACCCACCCAAATCTAACTCTCTCTGTAAATGTTATATCTGCCCCCCCCCCCCCCCCTGCAGTGCACATGGTTTTGCCCAAATGCTAATAAACTTGCTGCTGCGATCAACTCAGAATTACCCCCCATGTGCAGTGCAGGGGGGGGGGTCAGATATAACATGTGCATAGAGAGTTAGATTTGGGCTGGGTGTGTTCAAACTGAAATCTAAATTGCAGTGTAAAAATAAAGCAGCCAGTACTTACCCTGCACAGAAACAAAATAACCCACCCAAATCTAACTCTTGCTGCAAATGTCATATCTGCGCCCCCCCCCCACCCCCACCCCCGCAGTGCAAATGGTTTTGCCCAACTGATAACAAATTTGCTGCTGCGATCAACTCTGAACTACCCCCAGTGTGTGATGCCAGTAAAGACAGTGTTTCACTGGAAAACTTGCCTACTGAGTCCTCATTTCCGGTATCCGTTTTCTAGCTCATAAATAAGTCTGTGGATGCTGATTTTCCCCGAATAGATTACAGAGTATTACATGATGAGTTACTGTTTGCAAATGTATAAGACTATGGGGGAGATGTATCAAATCTTCTAAAGAGTGGACAAGTGGAGAAGTTACCCATAGCATTTACAGCTAGCATTTTATGGAAGGTACTTGATAAATGATAGCTAAAAGCTGATTGATTGCTATGGGCAACTTCTTTACTTTCCTCTTCTCCACTCTTCAGTGGGATTGATCCATTCCTCTCCTGTAATCGCAAATTCCCAGTCTTCCTATGAGTCTTACCATTTTATAATAAGGTCTGCATAGGTCTCCCAGCCAGAAACCTTTGTATCCATCCTTTTATATTTGATTTATGGGTGATTCTCCAGAAAGTGAACATAAAGTCCCGTGCATCGCACGCTTTTATTCTTTTGTTTTCTTTTTAAACTGGTCTGTTAAGAAATAGTTGTTATATGAAAACTTAATTGCTTAGTAGCAATGCCTTACCCTATAACTGTAGACCCACAAAAATCTTGGCATTTTGGAGATGTTGTTTACATTTGTGTAGCTGTCCCGTGCATCGTGGAGAATCACCCTTATATTTACTAGGCAGCATCTGTGATAAGTGAGGCTGCAAAGGGTGTATACAATGTACTGCTCATATATGTTGTGTTGTATTTTATATATGGCTCCTGTAATCCACACTAGACACACTCTCCAGCTCAACCTCTGTGGCCTGGCTGTATCTGTCCATATATCCTAACAAGTAGAATAACTACTGTGGGTGCAGCTCAGGTTGCTTCCAAGGTCCGCTGCTCCCCCTGCACCCCATCACGTGCTGCTACAAGGCCCGCCGCTCCCCCTTCACCCCCGCCTGCCAGACAAAACGGCCACCGCCGATAGCATCCCTCTAGGCTGCAGTGAGGGGCCCCCACACTGCAGCAAACTGTGCCCCAGCCTGGCTGCCTCCCAGCAGCAGGGCAGTGCCACGATTGCAGGTATTTAGGTGCTTGCCCCCATAAGAGACATGTGGCTGTGCTGTAATCAGGTAGTACACGCTCTCCTGACCCTCTCCATGACACACTCTCTCTTGCTCCTCTTTCTCTCCCTGACATTCTCTCTCTTGCTCCTCTCTCCCCCAACACTGCATCTGACTCTCTTTCTCCCCCTCTGACACTTTCTTCCTCAGTGTCTTCCTGAGTTACTCTCTCTCTGACACTTTCTCTCTCCCTCTGTCCTTGACACTTTCTTTCTCTCCCTTTGTCTCTTTCTCCTTGGCCCTGTCTCTCTCTCTTTACTTGACACTGTTTATCTCTCCCTGACACCGTCTTTCTCCCTCTCTCCCTGACACTGTCTTTCTCTACCTTTTCCTCTCTCGACACTGTCTGTTTCTCCTTCTATCCTTGACAGTCTCTCTCTCCCTGACACTGTCTCTCTAACACCCTCTCTCTCCCAGATGCCCTCTCTCACCCCTTTCTCTCTTTCTTCCTGACACTCTCTCCTCCCTTTCTCTCATTCCCTCTTTTTCCATGAAACCCTCTCTCCCCCTGTTGGATTTGGGGGGCTTCCAAGATTTTGCTATGGGGCCCACAAAGTTCTATTTACACCCCTAATCCTTATCCTAATACCCTAACCCTTAATCCAAACCATTACACAAATACCCTAACCCTTAATTCTAACACTAATACCCTAAAACAAATACCCTGACATTAGCATCCTAACCCCCACACTTACTCCTAACCCCTAACACTAATACCTTCATCCTTAATCCTAATAACACTAATACCCCAACCCTCACCCTTAATCCTAACACTAATACTATAACCAACCACTACCTTAATCCTACTCTTAACCCCCAATGCTAATAACCTAACCCTAAAAGGGCAGGCTAGATGAACCAAATGGTTCTTATCTACTGTCAAATTCTATGTTCTATGACACTGTGGGGGTAATTCAGACTGCATCGCTCAGGTACAATACGTCAGGTACAAAAGCATTGCTGCCATGCGATACTTTTGTACTTGTGGGGGGATGGGGGGGGGGGGGGGTAGGCCCTGACATGCGGGGCGGACTAGCCCTGTGCTGGGCATCCACCCGCATGTCTGTGAACCTGAATGTAGATGTGCTAACTTTAGCACTTCTACGATCAGATCTGAATTAAGCTCTGTTTTCTGCATTAAACAATAAGGTTTTCTTCTGTGTCCTCCAGGTTAGAGCTAATTTAAACACTGCAATGCTGAGGATAAGTGAGTTATTGTAATTACTGAAATATACTACCAATTGTGTTGAAGATTTAAAGCAGTAACACTTGCCTCCATAAAAATGAATTTTTTTTTTATTTGTACTTTACATCAATGCTGTTATCTAATGCTTAAAGTATTTCTGTACTGAAGTGCTACATCGTTACAATAAGAGTGATTTGAATAGTTAGTTTTACCTCTGCAAAACTCGGTCAGGTTTGGCCATACATGCATGTGGACAGATCAAATAGCTATAGTGTGGTAGATAATTTTGACTGTTTGCTCCATTGAGACAGTGAATGACGTGAATAATTGAATAGTCTCTGTTCAGTGCTATGTAATAGGGTAGCGCTATATAAACAAATGACAATAAAATATGTGAACTCCATGATAGAATCTCTTAAGCATTATTTGTTTACTGACTTATGGTCATCATATCTTTGAAACTCAACTTCAGATACATGCATCGGGTGCATTGGTGATTACTCTATTTATCTCCCTCTCTATCTCAGTATGTATATATATATATATCAATAACTGGTCTCGGTGCCCTCACAATAAATTAATAAACAGCAACGATGGTGCGGCACTCAGAGAGACTTTTTTTGTGTGCACCAAATCAGAATGAATGCAAGAAATAAGCAACTGTAAAGAAAGATCTAAAACTTGAGGAACATTTGTCAGTTGTTTATTTCAAGACTAGCACATTTACAGCACTTGCAGCAAGTGACAGAGTACAGGAAAGTAACAATATACATAATACTGTCCAAATTAAATACATATTAAAAAAATAATAATAATAAGTGTACACTGCTTGGCAAGTAGAAAGCCATCAAACAACAAGTGTGTTATATAATACAATATCTTTACAAGTGCAAAGGTTACAAAACATGACCGAGAACAGATCTTACAGTTGCATTAATAGAACTTTAATGAAGAAGTTACTTTGTACAATCAGGCTTACTAGGAAAGACTGACGTGGCTGATAAGGATGCCCTTTACGCCATATTGCTTCAAAGTTGGACATTTTATTGGTAAACATTGTAACGTGTATTGGGAGGAAGGGTCTCCACATGCAGTTCTAGAATAGCGATTCGCATAAGGCATTCTACTTGTTCAGGCAGTCACAAAGTTAGAACTGAATGTTGGACAAAACAATTTAACCATAGGTGTAGGGTTATGTCTGTGCTGTAATTTAGGTTTATTTAATTTATTACATTATCTTAAAACATGGAATTTAGCTTACATACACAACTGCAATTATGTCAAAGCCCCCTACAACAAGCAACACAAATTTAAGTCAAAAGGTACAAAAAAAACCCAAACCTTAAATAATATTATTTGCAAATTTTATTTCTCATTTATTTTCTAACGCTGCTCCTGCCTTCTAATAGCAAAATTTGTATATAATACACTTGTTTCTAGTCAGTCTTCTTGTGAAATGAAAATTATAGCAGACACGTATCATGCTGAAAAGATGGCAGACCTAAAACCTCTCACTTTCGTAGTCACAGCATTAGTCCACGATATATGTAGCAGCAGAATACAGACTAAAATCTTCAAAATCATATCCGCCAACACAGGCACAGCCAACCTGGGTCTTTCCAGCTGTTGGGAAACTACAAGTCCCAGCATGCTTTACCAGCTGATAGATGGGAGGTTATGCTGGTTTTACAAACACCGGAGAGCCACAGGTTGGCCAGGTCTGCTCCAACTGATCATTAAACAAGGAATTTGAGTGGACATTTCTTTTAAATATCTCTTGGCATGTGTCTTTCTGAATTATATCAGAACTGGGATTAGTTCACAGACGTGTATAACATCCTTCACTTGCTCCTAAAAGATCATCCTAGGTGGATCCACTATTGACAATGGTATGCACTCACTGTACATTTAAGGGTCTGTAGGTAATTTGTGTCATAAGACACACATACTGGGATTTGTCTTAAAAGTATTTAGTGTTTAAATCATCAAAGAGCATTTTTGTTTAATGCTTTAGTTTTACAATAACCATTCCCCCCCTCCCCCCCCCCCCCCCCCCCCATTTATTTAACATAGGGCAGATTTGACCTATCGTGTCACACATCTTACCACTGATCACAGCCCATTTTGACACAGTGGGGGGAGATTCAATTGTTTGAAAAGTCAGTTGGGTGTCTGTTTTTTCCTATCTAATAGACAGGAAAAAACAGACATCCAACCGACTTTTCAAACATTTGAATTCCACCCAGTGTGTTTCATCCCTGGTCGATCCCCTCACCCCCCACCTTTCTTTCCTCTCCTACTTCAGCATTCTAATCTACCTTAGTAGGATATGTTTGTTTTATTTCCAATAATGTACGTTTCCTATTGTCTTTCTAGTCAGAGTGGTGTATCCCCCACATATATTCGTGTTTGCATATATTCACCAATGTGCATTATTTTCTGCTTCTTCTTTCCTTCCAGGCATAATTGCCTTTCTGTGTTATAAATTCTGTTTTGCTAAAAATGTTAATAAAATACATTTAAAAACAAGTATTAGGGCAGATTCAATTAAGCACAAGGCGATATGCAGCTGCACTCAGAATGGGTTACTACAGTACGAACACAGTGTTTGTATTTTGCTTGCACCTCTATGGGAAGTAAGTAAATAGGTCTGCTTGCCTTGATAGCTCTCATGGTGTTACCGTGCTAGGTTCATTCAGACCCTCAAAGCTAACAATCTGCCCCTCACTGCAAAAAAATTATTTTAAAGGCACGTACAACCATGTAGACACGAGGTTCAGGACTATGGCAGTAACATTCAGGTAGATTAACTATACGGAAGGTGGCAAAGACATTTAGTAATCCAAAATATTTGGTGTGTGCCTGTAAATTGGGCATGGCCAGTCATGTAGGGGTAAATGTGTAAAAGATGCAGGCTTTCAAATGACAGATTTTGGCAATTTTGCCAGATGTAGGTAATGTGGCAATGTTACTAAAGGCAACACTTGATGGGTCTTACCTTTAATAGCATTGCTATTTTTAAAGCTGCTTGTAAAATTTAAATTTGAATTTTTAAAAACTGAAAATTAGCAAGTTTTTAACCCACCGCTCAATACATAGAAGGGTATATTTATTAAGGCCGATTTTGAACAATTTCAGATTGATTCAAACTCATCATAATCAATGTTGGACTTCCAGGGCTAAAACAAACATTAACTAACATTTAAAAATGAATATAAAAAATCATGTTAGTATATGTGTTTTAACCCTGGAAATCCAACATTAAGATCGGTTTTAATCAATCAGAAATCATTCAAAATCAACCTTTGGTAAATATGCCCCTCTATGTATTGAGCCACCTTTAGTAAATATAACTTTTATAATACCGTTCTGTAGTTAATCTATAAAGTCTTGGTCACAAATCTGCCAGCTAGTTTTCTAATCATGTAGTCCTTTGAAAGGGATGATTTTAAGGTGTAAATACACTAGTGATACAGACCAGTATTTCAGAGTACCATCAAGCTAATCAATAGAGAAACATATGTTCTATTAACGTCTGATTACATCTTGCCTTTACATGTGCAGGGAAAAACCACAAATGAGCAAAACCAACTTGTATAGATATACAGCTGTGCTGCCATTACCTTCACCCTCACACACTGCTTGTGCCGTCATATAACACAAGCACACATCATCTATTAGATACAATTCTACGCACACTTTATAAAATACATTGGATTATTAAAAAAATAAACCATTACTTATACATTATTGATATATACTTTGGATAGGACTTTTTACCTTTAGTGTGCGGTGTGTCTTGGAGCTTTACTCGACTATTTAATCCTTTGCCACCCTGCTAGCTAATGCACTGTGCTACTTACAGATGAAGCTAATAAAATACCGCACTGCTGCACAACTGGATTACTAATTCTGCGGTCACATAAATAGTTGTTGGGCAGTGAGGGACCATATATTTAAAACCTATTTGCATAAAAATTTAAATCTTTCTTAACACATTTCTAAAATAATTTATTTGCCTTATTTAGACAATATCCTAGGAAACATTAAAAATAACAAGGTAAGCATCTGTAAATAGATGTGCAAAAAAAAACCACTGAACTAACGTAGACCATATAAATGTGTCTTTACGTGCATTGCACTGCGTGGTTTTGAAAGTCTCTTGTTCCATTTCAGTGAGTCTAATGCATTGTAACATAAATACTACCTCCATCTGTGTTTTCCGATCACAGATAAGACCAAGCTTATAACTAGTCTAACAAATAATAATATAGTACCATGACGATGCAGAGACTGGATCTAATTCTGCAGGTTTACAAAAATGTATGGGTGCAATTACTCTATACTGAAACTGATAAGAACTCTCTCAACAGCCTCTTAAAATGGAAAGCAGTTTACACTATACAATAGGGGGATGTATACAGGATCCCGACGGTCAGAATCCCCGCAGAAGAAACCAGATGGATGCCAACAATATTAGTCATAGTGCTTGATTTAGGCTTAGGCACTAGGGAGAGGGTCAGGGCTAGGCTGCAGGAGGGGACGGTTAGGGTTAGGCTGCGGGAGGGGACGGTTAGGGTTAGAAAACTCATCACAAATTATCGGGATTCTGACTGTCGGGCTTCCGCTGCCGGGATTCTGACCACCGGTGGATTTCGTTCCCAACCCGCAACAGGAAATAAGTCACAGCATGCAAAGGCACTCTAACTGCAGTCATAGGGTGGAATTCAATTGTTTGGAAAGTCGGCTGGGTGTCAGTTTTTTCCTGCCTATTAGATAGGAAAAAACAGACACCCAACTGACTTTTCAAACAACTGAATACCCCTCATATTGTTCAATAATTGTAGACAGGTTAGTTGTTTTGTTCTATATGGAAAAAGACTGCTTCTGATAGTTGGCATACAACAATATAAATGGTTCTCTTGACTTATATAATGAACCTAGATTTTGCATCTTCAGCAAAATTCCTTAATTCAAGGGATTGTTACTATGATCTCTGCTGCATCTCATGGTCCAGTTTTTAAATGAATTCACAAGATCACAGATTATTTTAGAAGATGAATGTGGTTTGTGCAGTCATGCAAACATGGTAGTGAGTGCAGGGCTACATGGCACAGAGGCAGCGTCATGATGTGAGGAGGGAATAAAGCCACAGACAGAGTTTGATAACGGGAGGAAGAACAACCTCCAACAGCATAGAGGAAAAAGGACTGTGACGTCACACTTGCCTCTATATGAAACAAAGGTCATACATTCAATATGTTAACTAGTAATGTGCTTTATTTTAATAAATTATTGTTGTATAAAATTAAACAGTACTGCTTAAATATAACAAATAGGAACAGGCCTAATTAATGGAAATTAGACACTCATTAACACTGACAAGCTGATCATAAGGACGCACCATAAGGCGATGAAGCGCAGCGATGCAGGACTGAGACGGACAACCTGCCAGTAACATGGTTTCATGTTACGTATGACACAACTGCCATTCTGTGCCAGAGCAGAAATGAATAGCTTTTGCCACCCATGGGATAAAAACTGCCTTAGGGATCTCGGCATCATGGTACTTGCATACGTATATATCGGAAAGGTTAATGAGGAAATGACTGTTCTCGCCTCTATGCTCTGTTGCAGGCAGATAGCGCTAGAGGAGGGTTACTAATTGCTGGGAATACATGTTCAGATAAAAGTGTCTTGTCAGACTATGGTGGCAATACATATCACAGTGTATATGGCAGCGATATGTGGGTCCTTCACAAAAGAGGAGACATTTCCCTGTTTCTCCCATGTGAAGGAACAGGGGTGTCCGTCAGTTGGCCACGGCAGGACATATACTGCACAATGCAATGGCAAAAATATTGCATCATATGTACATACTGAACGATTCACCATGTCTGACCGATCGATATTTGAGAATGGACACATGCATACACTGCACAATTGTATAATGTATGAACAGCATTCGTTTTCAATGATCCCTGTGATGAATCCAGTACAGACAACCACTGACTTCTTCACTAAATTCATTAAGATAAAAATAGGACTGAATAAAACTTTCTTCATATAGACAAATAATCCCTAATAATTCTGCAAATGCTGGGTCTTCTTTGCAACTGGCTGACTGTGTTGCAGCAAAGATAGGGAAGAAAAAGACCTGTGTTCTCTGCTCTGTAAGGGAACACACAGAGGTGCTATTCAGCCATAATTTAGTAGAGAAATCTAATTGAAAAAAAATTGGGTTTGTAGCATCTTTAAAGCAGGGTTGAATGAGCATGATGGCAAGCTGCAGGTTTCACTGTAGGATCAGCATGTACAGCATTTGATGCCGATTACAAATTAGTTTAATGGTCTTATATCAGAACAGGAGTGAAGAGGAGCGCGTGAAATGGAACCTGTTGCTATTTTACTAAGGATTACTGAGGATAAACGAACCCAACCCATGCACCCACCTGCACCCTGATGCACTTCATGTTCATGAGCTGTGGAAACAAATGCCACAACATTTCCTATATTTTAACCCAAAGTGCCTAAAACATTGAAACATTTGTTTTACTCCCTATATTTTATTATGGACAACTGCAGCCTAACATGCCATGGTTTTCTAGCATCTTTAGCAGAGGGACCTCAGCGAGGGAATGCTACAACCATGTACAACCTCCTAAGGATCATCCTGCTTCACCACATTTGTGAGGTCACTAGTAAGTTTGTATTCAAGTGTTCAGTTCATAAACGGCCTTGTTAGTGAGAAGTCACGCTAAAACGCTGTAACAAACCATCTTCCGGTGCATGCTCCATTCATATGGGGGCCGTCTCCATAAACCATACAGTGAAAATCTTATATTACACATGTATGAATATCTACAGATGCTGTAGGGAAACATTCAGTATAACCTAAGTTTCCACTTTTCCGTAGGTTCCTTCAGGAGGCCTGTAATGCTTTGGGAATGCCTTCAGCTGTAGACTGTTAAATGCATATTTGCGGCATCCCACATTCTTCATGGTGTTTTCCCGGCGACAGCCCTCACTGAGGAAAAAAAACAAAAAAAAACCAGGCACAAAAAGAAAATATAATCTGCACAAATAACAAATGGAAAACACAGGCAAAGCAGTAGCATATGAAAGCATATTAAATTAGGATGTTAGAAATGTATGTTACTGGTGTGGTATGTGCAGTACAGCATTCCAAGCAGATTTATTTTTAGGTGGAATAAAACATTTTATTTGTGGTATTTTATGTTCAGATGCAAAGCATGATTGCAATACGGCAAAACCAGCAGGACAAAAAAGGATCAATTATTTGCATAAAGGAACAATGTTGGAGGCAGAAAAATCAGACAAAATAATAAAAATATAACTCTACCAACTACTTACTAGTTAAACACATAGACATTAGGTCAGGCGCAGGCAACCACGAGCATGACCAGATTTATAACTATAACTCCCAGACCTAACAAATGACATCATATTATCTGGGTAAAAACATACATAGAAGTAGCCAGTAGAGATGAGCGGGTTCGGTTTCTCTGAATCCGAACCCGCACGAACTTCATGTTTTTTTCACGGGTCCGAGCAGACTCGGATCTTCCCGCCTTGCTCGGTTAACCCGAGCGCGCCCGAACGTCATCATGACGCTGTCGGATTCTCGCGAGACTCGGATTCTATATAAGGAGCCGCGCGTCGCCGCCATTTTCACACGTGCATTGAGATTGATAGGGAGAGGACGTGGCTGGCGTCCTCTCCATTTAGATTAGGGTTGAGAGAGAGAGAGAGAGATTGACCTGAGGCTGTGATACTGTAGAAGAGAGTGCAGAGTTTAGTGACTGACGACCACAGTGACCACCAGACAGTGCAGTTGTTTGTTTTATTTAATATATCCGTTCTCTGCTTGAAAAAAACGATACACACAGTGACTCAGTCACATACCATATCTGTGTGCACTGCTCAGCCCAGTGTGCTGCATCAATGTATATATATATCTGACTGTGCTCAGCTCACACAGCTTATAATTGTGGGGGAGACTGGGGAGCACTGCAGTGCCAGTTATAGGTTATAGCAGGAGCCAGGAGTACATAATATTATATTAAAATTAAACAGTGCACACTTTTGCTGCAGGAGTGCCACTGCCAGTGTGACTAGTGACCAGTGACCTGACCACCAGTATATATAATATTAGTAGTATACTATCTCTTTATCAACCAGTCTATATTAGCAGCAGACACAGTACAGTGCGGTAGTTCACGGCTGTGGCTACCTCTGTGTCGGCACTCGGCAGCCCGTCCATAATTGTATATACCACCTAACCGTGGTTTTTTTTTCTTTCTTTATACATACATACTAGTTACGAGTATACTATCTCTTTATCAACCAGTCTATATATTAGCAGCAGACACAGTACAGTGCGGTAGTTCACGGCTGTGGCTACCTCTGTGTCGGCACTCAACAGCCCGTCCATAATTGTATATACCACCTAACCGTGGTTTTTTTTTCTTTCTTTATACATACATACTAGTTACGAGTATACTATCTCTTTATCAACCAGTCTATATTAGCAGCAGACACAGTACAGTGCGGTAGTTCACGGCTGTGGCTACCTCTGTGTCGGCACTCGGCAGCCCGTCCATAATTGTATATACCACCTAACCGTGGTTTTTTTTTCTTTCTTTATACATACATACTAGTTACGAGTATACTATCTCTTTATCAACCAGTCTATATATTAGCAGCAGACACAGTACAGTGCGGTAGTTCACGGCTGTGGCTACCTCTGTGTCGGCACTCGGCAGCCCGTCCATAATTGTATATACCACCTAACCGTGTTTTTTTTTTCTTTCTTTATACATACATACTAGTTACGAGTATACTATCTCTTTATCAACCAGTCTATATATTAGCAGCAGACACAGTACAGTGCGGTAGTTCACGGCTGTGGCTACCTCTGTGTCGGCACTCGGCAGCCCGTCCATAATTGTATATACCACCTAACCGTGTTTTTTTTTTCTTTCTTTATAGTCATACTAGTTACGAGTATACTATCTCTTTATTAACCAGTCTATATTAGCAGCAGACACAGTACAGTGCGGTAGTTCACGGCTGTGGCTACCTCTGTGTCGGCACTCGGCAGCCCGTCCATAATTGTATATACCACCTAACCGTGGTTTTTTTTTCTTTCTTTATAGTCATACTAGTTACGAGTATACTATCTCTTTATCAACCAGTCTATATTAGCAGCAGACACAGTACAGTGCGGTAGTTCACGGCTGTGGCTACCTCTGTGTCGGCACTCGGCAGCCCGTCCATAATTGTATATACCACCTAACCGTGGTTTTTTTTTCTTTCTTTATAGTCATACTAGTTACGAGTATACTATCTCTTTATCAACCAGTCTATATTAGCAGCAGACACAGTACAGTGCGGTAGTTCACGGCTGTGGCTACCTCTGTGTCGGCACCCGGCAGCCCGTCCATAATTGTATATACCACCTAACCGTGGTTTTTTTTTCTTTCTTTATACATACATACTAGTTACGAGTATACTATCTCTTTATCAACCAGTCTATATTAGCAGCAGACACAGTACAGTGCGGTAGTTCACGGCTGTGGCTACCTCTGTGTCGGCACTCGGCAGCCCGTCCATAATTGTATATACCACCTAACCGTGGTTTTTTTTTCTTTCTTTATAGTCATACTAGTTACGAGTATACTATCTCTTTATCAACCAGTCTATATTAGCAGCAGACACAGTACAGTGCGGTAGTTCACGGCTGTGGCTACCTCTGTGTCGGCACTCGGCAGCCCGTCCATAATTGTATATACCACCTAACCGTGGTTTTTTTTTCTTTCTTTATACATACATACTAGTTACGAGTATACTATCTCTTTATCAACCAGTCTATATTAGCAGCAGACACAGTACAGTGCGGTAGTTCACGGCTGTGGCTACCTCTGTGTCGGCACTCGGCAGCCCGTCCATAATTGTATATACCACCTAACCGTGGTTTTTTTTTCTTTCTTTATACATACATACTAGTTACGAGTATACTATCTCTTTATCAACCAGTCTATATTAGCAGCAGACACAGTACAGTGCGGTAGTTCACGGCTGTGGCTACCTCTGTGTCGGCACTCGGCAGCCCGTCCATAATTGTATATACCACCTAACCGTGGTTTTTTTTTCTTTCTTTATACATACATACTAGTTACGAGTATACTATCTCTTTATCAACCAGTCTATATATTAGCAGCAGACACAGTACAGTGCGGTAGTTCACGGCTGTGGCTACCTCTGTGTCGGCACTCGGCAGCCCGTCCATAATTGTATATACCACCTAACCGTGTTTTTTTTTTCTTTCTTTATAGTCATACTAGTTACGAGTATACTATCTCTTTATTAACCAGTCTATATTAGCAGCAGACACAGTACAGTGCGGTAGTTCACGGCTGTGGCTACCTCTGTGTCGGCACTCGGCAGCCCGTCCATAATTGTATATACCACCTAACCGTGGTTTTTTTTTCTTTCTTTATAGTCATACTAGTTACGAGTATACTATCTCTTTATCAACCAGTCTATATTAGCAGCAGACACAGTACAGTGCGGTAGTTCACGGCTGTGGCTACCTCTGTGTCGGCACTCGGCAGCCCGTCCATAATTGTATATACCACCTAACCGTGGTTTTTTTTTCTTTCTTTATAGTCATACTAGTTACGAGTATACTATCTCTTTATCAACCAGTCTATATTAGCAGCAGACACAGTACAGTGCGGTAGTTCACGGCTGTGGCTACCTCTGTGTCGGCACCCGGCAGCCCGTCCATAATTGTATATACCACCTAACCGTGGTTTTTTTTTCTTTCTTTATACATACATACTAGTTACGAGTATACTATCTCTTTATCAACCAGTCTATATTAGCAGCAGACACAGTACAGTGCGGTAGTTCACGGCTGTGGCTACCTCTGTGTCGGCACTCGGCAGCCCGTCCATAATTGTATATACCACCTAACCGTGTTTTTTTTTTCTTTCTTTATAGTCATACTAGTTACGAGTATACTATCTCTTTATCAACCAGTCTATATTAGCAGCAGACACAGTACAGTGCGGTAGTTCACGGCTGTGGCTACCTCTGTGTCGGCACTCGGCAGCCCGTCCATAATTGTATATACCACCTAACCGTGGTTTTTTTTTCTTTCTTTATACATACATACTAGTTACGAGTATACTATCTCTTTATCAACCAGTCTATATTAGCAGCAGACACAGTACAGTGCGGTAGTTCACGGCTGTGGCTACCTCTGTGTCGGCACTCGGCAGCCCGTCCATAATTGTATATACCACCTAACCGTGGTTTTTTTTTCTTTCTTTATACATACATACTAGTTACGAGTATACTATCTCTTTATCAACCAGTCTATATTAGCAGCAGACACAGTACAGTGCGGTAGTTCACGGCTGTGGCTACCTCTGTGTCGGCACTCGGCAGCCCGTCCATAATTGTATATACCACCTAACCGTGGTTTTTTTTTCTTTCTTTATACATACATACTAGTTACGAGTATACTATCTCTTTATCAACCAGTCTATATATTAGCAGCAGACACAGTACAGTGCGGTAGTTCACGGCTGTGGCTACCTCTGTGTCGGCACTCGGCAGCCCGTCCATAATTGTATATACCACCTAACCGTGGTTTTTTTTTCTTTCTTTATACATACATACTAGTTACGAGTATACTATCTCTTTATCAACCAGTCTATATATTAGCAGCAGACACAGTACAGTGCGGTAGTTCACGGCTGTGGCTACCTCTGTGTCGGCACTCGGCAGCCCGTCCATAATTGTATATACCACCTAACCGTGGTTTTTTTTTCTTTCTTTATACATACATACTAGTTACGAGTATACTATCTCTTTATCAACCAGTCTATATATTAGCAGCAGACACAGTACAGTGCGGTAGTTCACGGCTGTGGCTACCTCTGTGTCGGCACTCGGCAGCCCGTCCATAATTGTATATACCACCTAACCGTGGTTTTTTTTTCTTTCTTTATACATACATACTAGTTACGAGTATACTATCTCTTTATCAACCAGTCTATATATTAGCAGCAGACACAGTACAGTGCGGTAGTTCACGGCTGTGGCTACCTCTGTGTCGGCACTCGGCAGCCCGTCCATAATTGTATATACCACCTAACCGTGGTTTTTTTTTCTTTCTTTATACATACATACTAGTTACGAGTATACTATCTCTTTATCAACCAGTCTATATTAGCAGCAGACACAGTACAGTGCGGTAGTTCACGGCTGTGGCTACCTCTGTGTCGGCACTCGGCAGCCCGTCCATAATTGTATATACCACCTAACCGTGGTTTTTTTTTCTTTCTTTATAGTCATACTAGTTACGAGTATACTATCTCTTTATCAACCAGTCTATATTAGCAGCAGACACAGTACAGTGCGGTAGTTCACGGCTGTGGCTACCTCTGTGTCGGCACTCGGCAGCCCGTCCATAATTGTATATACCACCTAACCGTGGTTTTTTTTTCTTTCTTTATACATACATACTAGTTACGAGTATACTATCTCTTTATCAACCAGTCTATATTAGCAGCAGACACAGTACAGTGCGGTAGTTCACGGCTGTGGCTACCTCTGTGTCGGCACTCGGCAGCCCGTCCATAATTGTATATACCACCTAACCGTGGTTTTTTTTTTTCTTTCTTTATAGTCATACTAGTTACGAGTATACTATCTCTTTATCAACCAGTCTATATTAGCAGCAGACACAGTACAGTGCGGTAGTTCACGGCTGTGGCTACCTCTGTGTCGGCACTCGGCAGCCCGTCCATAATTGTATATACCACCTAACCGTGGTTTTTTTTTCTTTCTTTATAGTCATACTAGTTACGAGTATACTATCTCTTTATCAACCAGTCTATATTAGCAGCAGACACAGTACAGTGCGGTAGTTCACGGCTGTGGCTACCTCTGTGTCGGCACTCGGCAGCCCGTCCATAATTGTATATACCACCTAACCGTGGTTTTTTTTTCTTTCTTTATACATACATACTAGTTACGAGTATACTATCTCTTTATCAACCAGTCTATATTAGCAGCAGACACAGTACAGTGCGGTAGTTCACGGCTGTGGCTACCTCTGTGTCGGCACTCGGCAGCCCGTCCATAATTGTATATACCACCTAACCGTGGTTTTTTTTTCTTTCTTTATACATACATACTAGTTACGAGTATACTATCTCTTTATCAACCAGTCTATATATTAGCAGCAGACACAGTACAGTGCGGTAGTTCACGGCTGTGGCTACCTCTGTGTCGGCACTCGGCAGCCCGTCCATAATTGTATATACCACCTAACCGTGGTTTTTTTTTCTTTCTTTATACATACATACTAGTTACGAGTATACTATCTCTTTATCAACCAGTCTATATATTAGCAGCAGACACAGTACAGTGCGGTAGTTCACGGCTGTGGCTACCTCTGTGTCGGCACTCGGCAGCCCGTCCATAATTGTATATACCACCTAACCGTGGTTTTTTTTTCTTTCTTTATACATACATACTAGTTACGAGTATACTATCTCTTTATCAACCAGTCTATATTAGCAGCAGACACAGTACAGTGCGGTAGTTCATGGCTGTGGCTACCTCTGTGTCGGCACTCGGCAGCCCGTCCATAATTGTATATACCACCTAACCGTGGTTTTTTTTTCTTTCTTTATACATACATACTAGTTACGAGTATACTATCTCTTTATCAACCAGTCTATATTAGCAGCAGACACAGTACAGTGCGGTAGTTCACGGCTGTGGCTACCTCTGTGTCGGCACTCGGCAGCCCGTCCATAATTGTATATACCACCTAACCGTGGTTTTTTTTTCTTTCTTCTTTATACATACATAGTTACATAGACATCTCTTTATCAACCAGTCTATATTAGCAGCAGACACAGTACAGTACGGTAGTTCACGGCTGTGGCTACCTCTGTGTCTGCACTCGGCAGGCAGTCCATAATTGTATACTAGTATCCATCTCCATTGTTTACCTGAGGTGCCTTTTAGTTGTGCCTATTAAAATATGGAGAACAAAAATGTTGAGGTTCCAAAATTAGGGAAAGATCAAGATCCACTTCCACCTCGTGCTGAAGCTGCTGCCACTAGTCATGGCCGAGACGATGAAATGCCAGCAACGTCGTCTGCCAAGGCCGATGCCCAATGTCATAGTACAGAGCATGTCAAATCCAAAACACCAAATATCAGAAAAAAAAGGACTCCAAAACCTAAAATAAAATTGTCGGAGGAGAAGCGTAAACTTGCCAATATGCCATTTACGACACGGAGTGGCAAGGAACGGCTGAGGCCCTGGCCTATGTTCATGGCTAGTGGTTCAGCTTCACATGAGGATGGAAGCACTCAGCCTCTCGCTAGAAAAATGAAAAGACTCAAGCTGGCAAAAGCAGCACAGCAAAGAACTGTGCATTCTTCGAAATCCCAAATCCACAAGGAGAGTCCAATTGTGTCGGTTGCGATGCCTGACCTTCCCAACACTGGACGTGAAGAGCATGCGCCTTCCACCATTTGCACGCCCCCTGCAAGTGCTGGAAGGAGCACCCGCAGTCCAGTTCCTGATAGTCAGATTGAAGATGTCAGTGTTGAAGTACACCAGGATGAGGAGGATATGGGTGTTGCTGGCGCTGGGGAGGAAATTGACCAGGAGGATTCTGATGGTGAGGTGGTTTGTTTAAGTCAGGCACCCGGGGAGACACCTGTTGTCCGTGGGAGGAATATGGCCGTTGACATGCCAGGTGAAAATACCAAAAAAATCAGCTCTTCGGTGTGGAAGTATTTCACCAGAAATGCGGACAACAGGTGTCAAGCCGTGTGTTCCCTTTGTCAAGCTGTAATAAGTAGGGGTAAGGACGTTAACCACCTCGGAACATCCTCCCTTATACGTCACCTGCAGCGCATTCATAATAAGTCAGTGACAAGTTCAAAAACTTTGGGTGACAGCGGAAGCAGTCCACTGACCAGTAAATCCCTTCCTCTTGTAACCAAGCTCACGCAAACCACCCCACCAACTCCCTCAGTGTCAATTTCCTCCTTCCCCAGGAATGCCAATAGTCCTGCAGGCCATGTCACTGGCAATTCTGACGAGTCCTCTCCTGCCTGGGATTCCTCCGATGCATCCTTGCGTGTAACGCCTACTGCTGCTGGCGCTGCTGTTGTTGCCGCTGGGAGTCGATGGTCATCCCAGAGGGGAAGTCGTAAGCCCACTTGTACTACTTCCAGTAAGCAATTGACTGTTCAACAGTCCTTTGCGAGGAAGATGAAATATCACAGCAGTCATCCTACTGCAAAGCGGATAACTGAGGCCTTGGCATCCTGGGTGGTGAGAAACGTGGTTCCGGTATCCATCATTACTGCAGAGCCAACTAGAGACTTGTTGGAGGTACTGTGTCCCCGGTACCAAATACCATCTAGGTTCCATTTCTCTAGGCAGGCGATACCGAAAATGTACACAGACCTCAGAAAAAGAGTCACCAGTGTCCTAAAAAATGCAGCTGTACCCAATGTCCACTTAACCACGGACATGTGGACAAGTGGAGCAGGGCAGGGTCAGGACTATATGACTGTGACAGCCCACTGGGTAGATGTATGGACTCCCGCCGCAAGAACAGCAGCGGCGGCACCAGTAGCAGCATCTCGCAAACGCCAACTCTTTCCTAGGCAGGCTACGCTTTGTATCACCGGTTTCCAGAATACGCACACAGCTGAAAACCTCTTACTGAGGAAGATCATCGCGGAATGGCTTACCCCAATTGGACTCTCCTGTGGATTTGTGGCATCGGACAACGCCAGCAATATTGTGTGTGCATTAAATATGGGCAAATTCCAGCACGTCCCATGTTTTGCACATACCTTGAATTTGGTGGTGCAGAATTTTTTAAAAAACGACAGGGGCGTGCAAGAGATGCTGTCGGTGGCCAGAAGAATTGCGGGACACTTTCGGCGTACAGGCACCACGTACAGAAGACTGGAGCACCACCAAAAACTACTGAACCTGCCCTGCCATCATCTGAAGCAAGAAGTGGTAACGAGGTGGAATTCAACCCTCTATATGCTTCAGAGGTTGGAGGAGCAGCAAAAGGCCATTCAAGCCTATACAATTGAGCACGATATAGTAGGTGGAATGCACCTGTCTCAAGCGCAGTGGAGAATGATTTCAACGTTGTGCAAGGTTCTGATGCCCTTTGAACTTGCCACACGTGAAGTCAGTTCAGACACTGCCAGCCTGAGTCAGGTCATTCCCCTCATCAGGCTTTTGCAGAAGAAGCTGGAGACATTGAAGGAGGAGCTAAAAGGGAGCGATTCCGCTAGGCATGTGGGACTTGTGGATGGAGCCCTTAATTCGCTTAACAAGGATTCACGGGTGGTCAATCTGTTGAAATCAGAGCACTACATTTTGGCCACCGTGCTCGATCCTAGATTTAAAGCCTACCTTGGATCTCTCTTTCCGGCAGACACAAGTCTGCTGGGGTTGAAAGACCTGCTGGTGACAAAATTGTCAAGTCAAGCGGAACGCGACCTGTCAACATCTCCTTCTTCACATTCTCCCGCAACTGGGGGTGCGAGGAAAAGGCTCAGAATTCCGAGCCCACCCGCTGGCGGTGATGCAGGGCAGTCTGGAGCGACTGCTGATGCTGACATCTGGTCCGGACTGAAGGACCTGACAACGATTACGGACATGTCGTCTACTGTCACTGCATATGATTCTCTCAACATTGATAGAATGGTGGAGGATTATATGAGTGACCGCATCCAAGTAGGCACGTCACACAGTCCGTACTTATACTGGCAGGAAAAAGAGGCAATTTGGAGGCCCTTGCACAAACTGGCTTTATTCTACCTAAGTTGCCCTCCCACAAGTGTGTACTCCGAAAGAGTGTTTAGTGCCGCCGCTCACCTTGTCAGCAATCGGCGTACGAGGTTACATCCAGAAAATGTGGAGAAGATGATGTTCATTAAAATGAATTATAATCAATTCCTCCGCGGAGACATTGACCAGCAGCAATTGCCTCCACAAAGTACACAGGGAGCTGAGATGGTGGATTCCAGTGGGGACGAATTGATAATCTGTGAGGAGGGGGATGTACACGGTGATATATCGGAGGGTGAAGATGAGGTGGACATCTTGCCTCTGTAGAGCCAGTTTGTGCAAGGAGAGATTAATTGCTTCTTTTTTGGGGGGGGGTCCAAACCAACCCGTCATATCAGTCACAGTCGTGTGGCAGACCCTGTCACTGAAATGATGGGTTGGTTAAAGTGTGCATGTCCTGTTTATACAACATAAGGGTGGGTGGGAGGGCCCAAGGACAATTCCATCTTGCACCTCTTTTTTCTTTTCTTTTTCTTTGCATCATGTGCTGATTGGGGAGGGTTTTTTGGAAGGGACATCCTGCGTGACACTGCAGTGCCACTCCTAAATGGGCCCGGTGTTTGTGTCGGCCACTAGGGTCGCTAATCTTACTCACACAGTCAGCTACCTCATTGCGCCTCTTTTTTTCTTTGCGTCATGTGCTGTTTGGGGAGGGTTTTTTGGAAGGGACATCCTGCGTGACACTGCAGTGCCACTCCTAGATGGGCCCGGTGTTTGTGTCGGCCACTAGAGTCGCTAATCTTACTCACACAGCTACCTCATTGCGCCTCTTTTTTTCTTTGCGTCATGTGCTGTTTGGGGAGGGTTTTTTGGAAGGGCCATCCTGCGTGACACTGCAGAGCCACTCCTAGATGGGCCCGGTGTTTGTGTCGGCCACTAGGGTCGCTTATCTTACTCACACAGCGACCTCGGTGCAAATTTTAGGACTAAAAATAATATTGTGAGGTGTGAGGTATTCAGAATAGACTGAAAATGAGTGTAAATTATGGTTTTTGAGGTTAATAATACTTTGGGATCAAAATGACCCCCAAATTCTATGATTTAAGCTGTTTTTTAGTGTTTTTTGAAAAAAACACCCGAATCCAAAACACACCCGAATCCGACAAAAAAAATTCGGTGAGGTTTTGCCAAAACGCGTTCGACCCCAAAACACGGCCGCGGAACCGAACCCAAAACCAAAACACAAAACCCGAAAAATTTCAGGCGCTCATCTCTAGTAGCCAGACTAACTATGAAGTAACTCTAGAGTGGGGATTAGTAACAGTGGTGAGACTGTACTCAAGCAATTGGAATGTTTGTGCCGTGCAGACGACCACATTGAGGAAGTTACTTTCTAGTTCAGGCCTGGCCAACCTGTGGCTCTCCAGATGTTGTGAAACTACACATCCCAGCATGCCCTGCAACGGTTTTAGCATTCCTTAATAGCAAAACTGTGGCAAAGCATGATGGGACTTGTAGTTTTACAACAGCTGGAGAGCCACAGGTTGGCCAGGCCTGTTCTAGTTAGTCCAGCACCTGCCTGAGCTAATCAACTGTGGCAACTATACGGCTGCAAGAGGGCAATTCTAAGATGGCGTATGGGGACAGGAGGAGGCTGTAAATGCCTGGTACACCAAAAAGGTTTCTGTACTAACACTCTATACTATATAGAACACACCAATGTAAACTTGCATTAAGCTTTGCATAATGCACACAATGTTCAGAGTAACTTACACTACGCAAAATAATGTTTGAAAGTACTAGCAATATGTGAAGCGGATGTCTCAGCAAGCCAAAAATCATGGTTCTGCTAGAGTTATTTGCTGGGGAATGTCATGTTATTCAATTCTCTGAGAATCATTTGCTGTATTGCTCCCCACAATATATGGTACTTACCACTCATCAAACAGCTCTGTCATTTACAATTTTGAATAACACTAAGGGGGACATGTACTAAGCTGTGATAAAAGTGGAGAAGTTGCCCATGGCAACCAATCAGCATTGACGTAACATTTCTCATTTGCATACTATAAATATATACAGAGTAGCTGATTGGTTGCCATGGGCAACTTCTCCACTTTTATCACTGCTTAGTACATGTCCCTCTTAATTTTACCACTGGTCATTATCCTAGAAACAAGGTTTACAGTATTTACAGTAAGAAAAATACAAAATACAAAATATAGGTCAGGAACTCTTGGGATAGTTTTAGTATACAGTTAGAATTTGTTTTGGGATATATTGTGATGTGAAAACGCAATATTATTTTTCACCTGTTCAACAATGCACAAAGATAAAGAAACACAGAAATATGTATAATAAGAAAGAAAGTCTCTCTATAAAACTACAATGGTAGCAAACACGTGCGTTTTCTGCAGTTAATGGGTCAAACACTGATAAAACGGCATATAAGCCTAATATAATAAGGTTCATTCTTCATGATTTCATATATATATATATATATATATATATATATATATATATATATATATATATATATATATATATATATATATATACACACACACACATACACACTTAGCCTGTTTATTTCCCACTATGTCCCTCAATAGTAGGCAAAATACTGTGGGCTATTCTACAATGAGTGACACACATTTTCATTACTTTCATATCCAGAAAACCCAATTCAGTTTATCTGCTGAATACGGTTTATGCTGAAGTAAGACCTCCACGCAACACTATCTTTATTAAAGCTTTAGTTCCAGACAGGCAGATCAGATAGCAGGCTATTTTATTTTCCTCAAACACAAGCGAACACTGAAGACTAAAATGTGATAGTGGGTATATTTACACACCAGGGATTACTTTGGCATGGAGTAGGAATATGGAGGCATAAAATATCATATACTATAAATAAGAACTGGATACTAGGCAGTTCTGCGCAAAAGGCACTTTTATGGAAGAACCTGTTAGGCATCTATACCAACCTCAACAGGGTTTGCAACAATGGATCTCTCATAACCATCAAAGAGGACGCCACAAGTAGTGGGAATATGAGGAGGGTGCATGGGCTGTACTCCAGCACTGTGCAATTACTAAGACATGGAAGCACAATAAGTAACAGTTCAGGAAGATTGGTTGGTTCTGTTGTTATAAACATATACAGAAAAATAGATGTATATACACATCTGTAAAGAAATCAAGCTTTATATAGATCCATAGCTTTAAATGTACTGTAAAGGTGTAAAGAGCAACCATGAAAGCAAACGTAGCCACTATTATGCTTCCGAAACATCAAAATGACATTATATCCAGACCACCATAGCTCAGGAATGCAGGAGTATACCTGGTGTCTCGGGGGATGTGCAATGGCCATAGCACAAGCAGTACAAAATCTGCTGGTACATAAGCTACATGGTGCTATTTGCATGTTATGTATGGTACAAAGCAGCATCAAGGACGTGAGGTAAGTGGGCATGAGTAAGCTATATATACTGTATATATGTACAAGGATTGTTTGACCAATTCTACTAAGCAGCCCCAGATCTGGAAACTTCAACAGGACAATGTCAAATTGTAAGGCAGAACATAGGGCATAGCCTGGTCACTGCTGTGAGAAATCTGTCTTCCAAGGGGGCAGCATATTCCCAGGCGTACATTTTCCTGGCCTGTCTTTATTTGCAGCGAAATCTGGAAACCAGGTATGCTATGCTGAGGAAAAGCCACACTATCAGTAAGTTTGGGCTGAGTGCTAACAAAGGGACAGAATAGAGGAGGCTGGGATCCAGCCTGAAATCTCGGATCGGAACCAAGCCACTCAAGTTCTTCTGGGTGACTATTTCTCGAGTTCCAATGCTGTGAAGAGGATACAGTTGGAGGGGGAATACAGCAAAAGGAAAGGATCAAGGGGAAAGAAAGTAAAAATCACACATAATAATGGAGATAATAAAAAAAAGCAGAGGAGGAAGCAAAATAAAGGAATTTATAGATTTACAATATTTTGAAACGCACACATAAAAGGTGGTGTAATTGAAACAAAATTTGCATTACAGAGTAAAAGGAGAGAAAAGAGAAAACAAAAAGAGAAAATATAAGAAAAAAGCATTGTAGACGAGTGAAAAGTAAAAGAAAAAATAGCCAGGTTTCCATGTTTGGTTTAGTTTGGACAGCCACCAGTCCATGCTGCCATGCATCAACATGCTGCCAAGCAGTGGCCATCTGAATGCAAGCAGACCATGAACAAATCAGTACAGGATTTGACCCTTTCGCGGCAGAGAAATAAGCCCCAGCTACCAGATTATGTAGCCTGCCTAAGTACTATTGGTGTGGTAATAACAAAATTAAAGTTGCATAAAAAATGTAATGTTCTATTCATATTATATTACAGCAATAAAGCTAACTGTAATGTATCTCTGCTGCACTTTGTGTAAAGAAAGCTCTTAGACACACAGAGGCTCTGGAGGGAGAATAACTGCTCTAATGCTATGTATCCAACACGTCACTGTCAGTCCCTAGTAATTGTGGGAATCAAGACACTTGTAATAAGTAGTGTACTGTGGCGAAGTACTCAAGCATGCAAATTACTACACGCGGCGGACCATCTATCTTATGCGTCTATAAGGCGCAAAAAGGATATAGGTATGAGGACACCTCTGTATAAGATAGTGTTCATTCGAGCACTCTGCACCTTTCAAAACCCATGCAGTGCCTCTTTCCTACCTGGGGTGTCGCTCTCTGTTTTTGCGCTTCTAGCACACTCTGGTCTGTACTGTACCTCAACACTGAGGTACAGACCAGAGTGTGCTAGAAGCACCAAAGCAAAGAGTAACACTGCAGCAGGAATGAGGAACTGCACATGTTTTGAAAGGTGCAAAGTACTTATATCTGGCTCACATTCTGCCATTTGGAATTAACCTGAAGAAACAGGTGCAATGTGCAATAAAGAGGCAGATATAAATAGTGTGAAAACAATATTCTCCAATACAGCACCAATGGACTTACTATAAAGATAATTTAGATACCCTGCACTATGCAGTAAAACTCTTCTCAGACTAATAGTGTTAGAATGTAAGAAAGGGTCAAATAAAAGAACGCAACATAGGATAATAGGAAATGGACATGTGACTTCAGTAAAGACATTTCATAGACATGGATGAGAACAAGACTGAGTGGTATTTCTGAACTACAGAGGCTGCAGACCTTGTCCTTTCTTGTAGTAAGTGATGTGCAGGGATTATTGTCTAAGTAATGTCAGGAACACATTGGAGGGAGTAAAGTAGTCCTATTTTTTATGTATTTATGGTTAAGATTTTTATTCCACAATCTCTCTGCTGCTTCTGCACATAGAACACAAATGAAGATATGCTGAGGGAAAACAGGATGAGATGGTAAGGGGAGGAAAAGTCATGACAAACATCCATATAGCATGGGTGCTCTGACATGTAAGAGCTGGGTGGTTCTAGAGCAGGTCTAGGCATCCTGTGTCTTTCCAGCTGTTGTATCCACAGCTCCTAGCAAAGTCTGTCAGCTGACGATCATGTAACATCTGGAAAGCAGAAGGATTCTATTCCGGCTCTAGAGTGTAAGACTAGAGAACCAGAGCAACCTGCAGATGCGTTCCCAATTAAGAAAAAGGCCATGGCACTTTCCAGCAATCAAGAGTCCATTGGATCAGTATCTGAAGCCTGAGTGGAACTCATTAGTGATTTTATAAGAAATTCATCCTTAATGGAGATCTTTCTAATTATTATACTATAACAGTTTTGGACAGAAGTCCTCATGTTTTGTAAAACAATACTGCAAGTTGCCATGCAGAAATTCCATTCTTTGGAAAAACATGTTACCTGAAATGATATGGGAAGCCCACATCTGTAGCTCACCTAGTTCTTGTACTGAAAGGCAATGTAAGCCTCAAAGAGCAGCAGGCCTCACTTACCTGCGCATGCACTCCAGTGCTTGTGTGAACACCTGTGGGGCCATTCCATGCTCATGTTGTAGGATAAGGCATTGCTCCAATGTCACTGACATGGCAGTACGATCCTTGGCACTTTTACAGCTTGTAAATCGAACGCCATTCAATCGTCTACATATCTAAGTAAAAAGAGGGTTAAAATGGTCTGCTGTAATGGCAGAAGACGTTTCTCATGAGCAGTAACGAGGAAACACTAGGGTCAAGGGACTAGAGCAGAGAGCAGGGGGAGATAAACGTATAAGAAGTAGGGTGTCATCTAATAGCAGGACACCCAATGCACTCCTAGATTAATAAAGACAAGAGCTGCTACCATGTACACCAGGAAAGCTGGCACCAGCCGGGACACACATAAACCAAAGTACTCATGACTGACTCCAAGTCGGATCATTGAGACTACACCACTGGCTATGCCCATTTATTTGCCAGCAGCATGCAACACTTATCTATGCTGCAGACTCTCCATCTTTGGACAGGCATAGTTTAAGTCCCTTGGAAATAGAGAGTATGCAGGAAACGTAAGTATACCTAAACTTATCCTTTAAAACATAATATCAGAAATGTAAGGAGTGCAATGCTGTTCAGCAGCTATATGACAGGAGATACGCAGTGAAACTACAGGTGTTTTTAATAAAAAAGGTAGCTGAAACTTTTTCCCATCCTCACACATTGCTCGTGGTGCTGCAGGGTCTGTGGGAAAATCTTTTATTAGGATTACCCTGTTTGCCAGAACATTTCCACCTGAGACAGGATAGTTTTGTTTGGTGGTGCAGGTCTCTGGAAATTGTCCTGGAACCCAGTTGTTACAGATGCATAAAAAACACATACAAGTTTCAGTTACCTTTTCTTTTAAACACCCTGTACCTATATTTATCATCAAACAAACTGCAGGTTGAAAACCAGAAATACACAAATAGAGGAAAATCATACCTCAGCTGCTTGCCAAAGGATGTCAACATTTTTGTTTTTCCGTGCATGGACATTTTGTCCAAGGAACCTGAGCAGTTCAGGAAGACATGTCTGACTCCGAGACCGTGGCAAACCTAAAATAAATGCAAAGAGATATAAACTAGTGGAAATACAAGAAATCAGACCTTTCCATAGTATAAGAGCTGTAATGCCTGACATAAAACTAAAATCATATTTGCTATCACCAATGCTAACCTAACACAACTTCATACAATATAATTTGGACAAATAAAATTAAACGATCAGCTTCTCTTGCAGAGCTGAAATAAAAATTGATGGAAGCTGGGACAGGAGGCGGTAGGGTACGAATTTAAGTAAACATATCATGGCAGTGACATGTTTTCTGGCTCATAAGGTTTTCCTTCCACCAGCACCATTTCTTTTAAGGATGGTTGTGGTTGGTCTGCAAGAATATTGTGCTAGGTAATGGGCTAGGAGTTAGCTATGGAAAGTAACCATATTCAGAAACTAAGAAAGAATGTAGGTTAAGGTGAAGTAGCCTAACACTTTTCATTTGGTATGGTTATAACAGTTTACTTCAAATTTTAGACAAAAAAGACACATTTGTCCTTTGTTCTATTTTAATACAGTCATTCATGGTGCGTTTAATAGTCGTCCTGTCCTCTAAATCCACAAAATCAATTCATGTAAAGCTTACTACAGGTCATAGTTTCCAACCTGGTGACATGCCCCATAATTGTTGCATCAAAACTTACAATCTTCCGGTAGGACTTCTTTGAACTGCTCATAATAGGAATTAAGCCGCACCAAGCTCTCAACGTTTATGACTTCTTGCAATGACGTATCGCCAAACCTATGTCCATAAAGGTAATTACTAGTCACAAAGACATACATGTTTGGAACTAGATAAAGAGAAGGTTTACACAACACAAATATTCCCCACCCCATTACCAATGTCCCTTATATGTATACAAGTGTGGCATATACCGTACCAGATTATGGGAGGGTGAGTGGTACTTTTCTATGATCCCAGCAAGGCTTGGGAAAGACACAAGCTGCCTACCTGTAGTATTGTGGCAGGGGAAACCTTCTGTTTAATAAATGTATTCACTTAGACAGATACTGTATGTGCTACTAGGAAATTGAAAACCAGCACAGGACTTTTTCCCTAGTTTTTTTTAATTTAGGGACAATCAATAGACATAGGGGGGTATCCAATTAGCCCTGATAAGCCAATGCAAGATGCGGCTTATCAGGGATTTTGTTCACCTGCCTCAGGCAGGCGAAACTAAACCTCCCAAAAGCAGCCCGTTTTCACACTCAGACACCAAATACACATAGGTTTTAATGAACCTGTATGTTTTCATGAGCATTTTTTTTATTGCAGGGGCTATCTAATTGCATAGCCTGTAAAAAAAGATCAGTGAAACATCGCAAAAAAGCGCAAAAAAATTATGTTTTTTACACCCAATGTTCTACTGTGGCTAATTGGATACCGCCCATAGTGATTTAGTTGAAAAGATTATTAATAATACCATCTGATAATAATGAGTGCTACCCCTAAATGCTTAATAAACCAATTTTAAGACAATAAGAAGAGTTTCTCTCCTCACTATCACTAAGTATAGTCACATCTTCTCAGTTTACACAAATAATATTTAATCATTAAAGGACCAGACATAGCCCCAACTACAAAGTATTTGTCCCTCTTTGTTTCTGCATAATATAAATTTGTGCTAGTGCCTGGGAATATTGCTTTGCTCTATGTTTAAGGAATTCAGCATTATTTTATTAGACAAGAAGTTGTAGTATGTCATTAGCTAAGGTGTGTTCATATCATATGGGATACAGCTTACTTTTCTGCCAGCGTCTGCTGTTCATTGATTCCCACGTTGAATAGAACTGGCTGAACCCTTAGCAGCATTCCACTCTGAATCTCGCGGGGAAGGGCATCAAACAAGGCGCTCGGTAACGGAATGCGAACATTAAATCCATCACTACAAGAATAAATAAGTAAAACAAACTGTACTTGCCCTGCACCAGGTTTTATTCAAAACAATCACACTCTTATTTTATATACAAAGCGCAATCAGATACCAGAATTCAAATGAATTTATTTAATATCTGTGAAGTGACCTACAGAGGGCTGTACACAGGAGGTCCCCTTGAAGTCTGATGGACCTTCAACTTTTTTGCAGTGAAAAGCAGGCCAGTATGACAAAGTTCAGGTATGAGCAGCTAATACAGAGCATTAGGTCAGGGGTGTGCACACTGTGTATTATAGAGGTTTTTATTTCCCCTTTTTTATTTTCACTAGAATATTGTTGGTTTCAAAATCACATTAAAGGTGTAAAAAGGGCCAACGTGATTTAATTTGATTTCAGGCTTCACACAAGATACCTGTAGCAATTATTAATAAGTAATAAGTGGTCAGGCCGCCCCAAGGCACAACATTATTAGTCTCCCCCCATCATGTCACTGCACCCTTCATTTTGGGACCGTTACCAAATGCCTCCTGATTGCCAAAGCACCCCCGACCTCCACCACCACCACAATTTACTTACCATTGCCCCCTCCTCCCTTGCCAGTTACAAAATAAAAAAATAAAAAATAAGTTGCAATGAAAAAGACAAAAAAATAAATAATCACCTGGCCTTATCTTGGCCTAACAGGGCTCTCATGCAGAGCAGCATGCTGTGCCGTCCTCCAGCAAGTGTCATCCCCTAGACACGTGCCCAGTGGGAAATCCATTACTACCTCTAGGTCTGCTAGTTATTCGATTATACAAGAAAATAAAGATTGTAAATCTTACCGATTCCCTGTTATAACTGGCATGTCTGTTGAAACGTTTGATATGGCCTGTATAACTTTGAACGTAACATTCCTCAGATCCATGATTCCTAGACTCATATCTTCCAGCATGGCCAGCTCTTCTCCTAAAGCAGAGGTAGAGTATATTTCACTTTAGCGCTACAGGACCCTCAGGGTCGGCATGTGCTCCGGTGCAAGGACACATACTGAATGCTGTTACACCAGAATAGCCTGCATGATTAAGCAGCTGGACGGTGATATTTTCAATCATTCTCTGGTGTACTACAGTATCGGGTGGTCTTCTGTATGCCGAATGTCGGGATCCCGGCGCACAGTATACCGGCGCCGGAATCCCGACACCCGGCATACCGACAACTATTCTCCCTCGCCCGTAGCGCGGCGAGCGCAGCGAGCCCGCAAGGGGCTCCTTTGCGCTCGCCACGCTGTCGGTATGCCGGCGGTCGGGCTCCCGGCGCCGGTATGCTGGTCGCCGGGAGCCCGAGCGCCGGCATACCATACTACACCCACATTATCTGCTTGGTGTTTCCAGGGTGTAAATCTGTCAGTTTGAACCTGCTCTTCAAATCCCTATGCTAGTTCCCCTACAGCACAGGTTCTCAAACTCGGTCCTCAGGACCCCATACGGTTCATGTTTTGCAGGTCACCTGCAGATTTTTAAAATGTGACAGTTGGTGATACACAGTGCAGCTGCCGGGTGACATGGAAAACGTGAACTGTGTGGGGTCCTGAGGACCGAGTTTGAGAACCTCTGCCCTACAGAATTCAAACTCCTCATTCTCTCCTACAAAGACCTTGGCTACTACACCTACATACTACTACCTTTTGCATATCTAGCCTCCAGCCACTTAACACTCTCTCCACCATTTGTGCTCAGCAATGACTGGAGCCTCAATTTTTAATATTCCAACTCTTGCCCCTAAGGGGTCTATGTACTAAAAATGCCGCTATCATGGAGAAAAAGGCGCTCCTGCTTCACCTGTTATCGGTGGACTCGTTCGCTCTCCTGTCCTGTTTTTTTTTTTTTTTTTTATTAAACTTTACTGGCAACCGGCCAAAGTGATAGAGAGCTCACTTCCTGCTTCTACACTGAGAAGAGACAGATTACGGCAGCTACAAGTGATGAAGCCGGCGCTGGAGAAGACATCTGATGGTAAATGATCTCTGCCCTTAGTAACAGCTGGGTCACTTAGCGCTGCCATAGGTGCCTATAGCAGCACAATATTCTAGTCTGTACTTAGCATAGCAGGCAGAACGCAGTGAAATCCCTTTAGTACATATCAAGAAGCAATATGTACAGGAATCTTGTCTGCCTTTTCTGTTTGTTCCCCTTACCTCCTAAGACTTCTATACTGCTCCCCTTTTACATATCCAATCAGACACTACTCCAGCCTCCAGCATTTCAAACACTTTCAAAGACTATGAGCTGCCCACCAAAAGCATTTTCCCTTGCCTGACTCTGCCTCTAACCACATCCTCAAGCCCATTAGTTTTGTAAGCACTCATAAGCAGGATCCTCATGTCACCTCCCGTCTGGTCCTATATTATGCGCCTGTGTGTCTGGGTATTCTTGCTGCTGCACTATGGGACTAATTCAGAGATGTACACAAACCTAACATTTACATACACGTACACAGATGTTGCACTGCCTGCAGGTAGATCTCGTTCTGTGAGATTGCTTTAAGTTCCCTGGACGCGTTTGTCAAAATGTTACTCCATGCTTTGTAAGTGTGCAGAGGCCAGTGTCTACTGGCCTCTGAGGTGTGATTACCCTGGACATCCTGAGTAACCAGAGAGTCCCCGCTGATGATCCAATGCTGCATGTTCGGATGAGCCAGTAGGAGAAGTCTATTTACACGAGATGCTTCCTGCAGCATTAGTATATTATCTCACAGCTGCTGTGTACTAAGACACATACAAAGATCTGCTTCTCAAGCCCTCTGTCTTGTCTGCACTTGGGGGGTCATTCCGACCTGTTCACACGCTGCCGTTTTTCGCAGCGCAGCGATCAGGTCACTACTGCGCATGCGTATGCACCACAATGCGCAGGTGTGTCATACAGGTACAAAGCGGATCGTTGCTGAGCGATGGATTTAACAAAGAATCCATTTGCACAGCTGATCGCAAGGAGATTGACAGGAAGAAGGCGTTTATGGGTGTCAACTGAGCATTTTCTGGGAGAGTTTGGGAAAACCCAGGCGTGTCCAAGCGTTTGCAGGGCGGGTGTCTGACGTCAATTCCGGGTCCAGACAGGCTGAAGTGATCGCAAGGGCTGAGTAAGTTCAGACCTACTCAGAAACTGCACAAAATGTTTTTGCACAGCTCTGCTGCACAGGTGTTCGCACACTTGCAAAGCAAAAATACACTCCCCTATAGGCGGCGACTATCTGATCGCAGTGCTGCAAAGAGTAGCTAGCGAGCGATGAACTCGGAATGACCCCCTTTGTTATTACATCTTACAAATAATGGTTAATATTGTAGTATTTTTTTATTGATACTTCCTGAATGTTCTGTATTTTACATGATGCAATGACGTGGTGGCCATTTTCACAGAGTCCTGCACATGCGCAGGAGAGAAGTCACCAGCAACATGGAGCAGAGACCTACACATGCCCAGTAGAGAAGTCACCAGGAACATGGAGCAGAGACCTACACATGCCCAATAGAGAAGTCACCAGGAACATGGAGCAGAGACCTACACATGCGCAGTAGAGTAGTCACCAGGAACATGGAGCAGGGACCTACACATGCCCAGTAGAGAATCACCAGGAACATGGAGCAGAGACCTACACATGCCCAGTAGAGAAGTCACCAGGAACATGGAGCAGAGACCTACACATGCGCAGTAGAGTAGTCACCAGCAACATGGAGCAGAGACCTACACATGCGCAGTAGAGTAGTCACCAGGAACATGGAGCAGGGACCCACACATGCGCAGTAGAGTAGTCACCAGGAACATGGAGCAGGGACCCACACATGCCCAGTAGAGAAGTCACCAGGAACATGGAGCAGGGACCTACACATGCGCAGTAGAGAAGTCACCAGGAACATGGAACAGGGACCTACACATGCGCAGTAGAGTAGTCACCAGCAACATGGAGCAGAGACCTACACATGCGCAGTAGAGTAGTCACCAGGAACATGGAGCAGGGACCCACACATGCGCAGTAGAGTAGTCACCAGGAACATGGAGCAGGGACCCACACATGCCCAGTAGAGAAGTCACCAGGAACATGGAGCAGGGACCTACACATGCGCAGTAGAGAAGTCACCAGGAACATGGAACAGGGACCTACACATGCGCAGTAGAGAAGTCACAAGGAACATGGAGCAGAGACCTACACATGCGCAGTAGGAACATGGAGCAGAGACCTACACATGCCCAGTAGAGAAGTCACCAGAAACATGGAGCAGGGACCTACACATGCGCAGTAGAGAAGTCACTAGGAACATGGAGCAGAGACCTACACATGCGCAGTAGGAACATGGAGCAGAGACCTACACATACGCTGTAGAGTAGTCACCAGGAACATGGAGCAGAGACCTACAAATGCACAGTAGAATCTACATCACCACAGACTGGAGGGGCATGCATGGAGCCTGCACACATACCCCCCTCCTCTCTTAAACCACTCCTGCTGGTAAAACAGTAGAAGGAACGCAGTGTTTTTTTCCATCCAAGGCACTTGTTCAGTGGGCTGCAGGTAGAATATATTATTCTGCGGTGACTACCCCTGATGTTAAAAGTCATGATCAGCAGCTACAGTACAACATCTAGACCAATATACAGCTACTGAGTTACCAAGACAATTTTGCTCTTGACCTGCACACCACTCACCATACGTGCTGAGCAGACTTTCAAACTGAGCCAGTAGACCAATCGTGTACAGCTGGCGCAGGAACCCATCGTCATTCAGGCAGTTCCTCAGCTTAATAATAAAGCCGCAGATCAGGGCCGTTAACTAAAACAGATAAACAAGTCAATTTAAATATTATCAATAAATAATTCACATTTTAAACCAATTTCCAGTGAAACTTTGCTCATCCAGTGTATCTAAACTCATTACTTCTAATGAAGTCTTGATGAACATTGGTGTTATACAATGCTTATGACGTGATTACTGAACTATTGGGTAATTACCTAACTTCTTATAATTTTAAATATTTCTCTTAAAAATATATGAATTTTTAAAGTCCATAGAATAATAGAAGTAGTTCAATTAGGTACGAATTTGCAGAAAGCAAACTCGCATAGTTAAAATCGCATACTTTGGCTTAAACTCGCATACTGTGCCTTCACCTGAGATTCACCCAGCCCAATTAGAAATGCCAATTCGCACTACTGTTCCTTCACCTGAGATTCACACAGCCCAATTAGAAATGCCAATTCGCACCACTGTGTTTTCACCTGAGATTCACACAGCCCAATTAGAAATGCCAATTCGCACTACTTGCAGCGAGGTTGTGTGAATTTTGTCTAAATAGCAAATTTGGAAAAGAGCATCAGAAAGAATGAACACCTGAATTTACTCTGCGACTGTGGAATTGAATTGGAATTTGCCATGACTTCACCTTGCAGGATCAAACCCGCAGCTAATTGAATTCCTTCCATACAATAAATAACAAGTGTACATTGCAGGAAGTCAGTACTGAAAAATAAGCACATTTTCAGAACTAATTTCTAAAGCAGTGCACTGTAAAATAGACATTAGTCACAACTAGAGTAAAGGTGGCTATACACTGATAGATATATCTGCAGATCAACTGATCTGCAGATATATCTACGGATGGATCGGGCAGTGTGCTGTGCATACACACTGCCCAATCCGTATTGGACTGACGTCATGAACTGGTACACGTTGAGCTGTATATCACCGCCGGCTGCCGCAGCATGTGTCCGGGCGGTTGGCTGATCGCCCGTACACACAAAGCAATGCACCAATATATCGGGAGATATATTGGCCGTCGGCTGTGCTGCAGGGCCGACCCGATATGTCTGTGAACGACGGAGTTCACAGACATATCACCCGTACACACTGGCCGATGAACCCGCGATATATAGGCCGTTCAATAGCTTGTCAATCGCATAGTCTACACTAATGATATTTATTCCGCATTTACCCTCCAACAGAAATCTTTTAGTAGAAAACCTAAATAAATGCATTATCATTTTATTTGGCATATATGGTTGGGGTAAACAAAATCACAAATACTGTATGAGACAAAAGCATTTGCGCTAACTATGGTTCCATCCACTGTTATTGCAACCAAAGAAATATACACCGACAGTAAATGCATTGTGTTTTTTATTGCTCAGAAGGGTATCAATTAAATGTACTTTATTACAGTATTGGTTTGGCTGATATATACAGGTCTTAGTAAAGTTTAGTAAGTTTTCTATTGCGATGTCAAACTATAAGCTTACTGAGCTGTAGGTCATGTTACAGATTGCAAACACAAGTTCTGATATTGGAGGGCGCTGTGGCACAACTGATCAATATGTTATAGGGCCCAAAGCCTCTATCTTCTGTAGGTATCCTGAGTAGTGATGTCACCAAGGCTCATACAAAACCCAGGAGACGCTGTAAAGCCATAGTATACAGCATTCTAATACATAAGGAATAATATAACAGGAGTGCGCAGCATTCTAGATGTCTAAATGAGCTATGTTGATTCTCTCTGTGGTTTTTTAAAGCATTGGCTGTGTAAATCTGCCACAGCTATTGTCACATTACCTGGCAATCAAGCAGTTAAACATTTGTTCCAACTATTGAGTATTTCCGTAAAAATACAGTAAGCACTAATGGAAAACAGGAGTACTATTGTGTAATTACATTTCCATTCAAATGTACCATCTTTCCCCAAATGTATTCACGAAGACAGACATACCGTTTGACAGAAGACGACATCTCTGCGATACTGGAGACTCAAGCACAGCGCAATAGTGGGAGCGCTGTCCTGCATTAACAGAAACACCATGGCTTTTTTTGCTTTGTCACTCATCATGGCCACGCAGTCTGTGAGAGTACTTAGTAGGGGGTACAGGGCCTCGCTCCATTCCCCTGGTGTACAGAAACACAGAGCTAATAAATAAACTGTACAACCAAAAACCTCTCCATATACAGAATGTTCTTTCATTATAAAATCATATCCAACACGTACTGTATCTACCTTAGAGTTACCTAGAAATCCATGTATGTGTAAAAATAGGGAAAGTCTGCCACTTTATGCCCTCAGCTTATATTAGCAGACTCACTGCAGAGGGTCTATGTGTTGTAACGTGACAGTAACGCAGTACAACGCAGGCACAAGGACGGGATGCCATACCCTCCAACATTTTACACATAAAAATTGGCGCAAACTCGAAAAGGGGGCGTGGCCACGGGTAAAGGGTGTGTGGTCACGCCCCTTTTCCTATACTTTCAATGGAAGTTTGGAGAGCCAAAAATCGGTACAGACCATAAAAAAAAAGGGTACTGTACCTGCCAAAAAGGTACAGCTGGAGGGTATGGGATACACGCTGTGGCTGACATACACGAAGTGCACAAAGCACCAGTCTGCCACTACCCTACAGTGGTATTAGTGCTATGAATAACATTTCCTGCAGCTGCTGTGAGCAGACCACTAGAGTGACTGCAAAGTGCTTTTTTCCACTCTTTAATCATAATAATAAGTCTGACACATCTACATTTAGCAATGTCATTAGGGGTTATGACAGAATGGCCGCAGGCATGATTTAGAGTATTAGTATTTAAATTAAAGCATCTATACTGTACAGCTGGCCACATGCAATGTGACATTGGCAGTAAAAGGCAAATGTCCTGATAACACAGCCAACAATAGTAATTTGTAGGAAGTTAAAGAGAACTGGCAGAGTTGGGCTCCTCAGCAATCAATACTGTGTGGCCACTGGGGCAGATGTACCTGGAGAAGTGATAAAGCAGTGATAAATGCAAGGTGATAATGCACCAGCCAATCAGCTCATAACTGTCAATTTACATATTGGAGCAGATTGGCTGGTGCGTTATCACCTTGCACTTATCACTGTTTTATCACTTCTCCAGGCTTAATACATCTGCCCCAGTGCAGTACCTCTAAGGTCAGCAGGGTGAGCTCATGTGTCAAACAAAGTTTCCAGCAAATGGTACAACTAGCATGTGAACGAATTGTAAATGAACTGCAGCACAGACAGAAGGGGGGAGATTCAAATGTTTGAAAAGTCAGTTGGGAGTCTGTTTTTTCCTATCTATCTAATAGACTGTTTTTTTTCCTGTCTATTAGATAGATAGGAAAAAACAGACTCCCAACTGACTTTTCAAACATTTGAATTGCACCCATAGGGCGTGATTCAAATCTTATATTGCCCCCGATCATCCGTCTAAAGTGACGGGAGATCGCGGGGCGATATTCTATGGTTCCCTGTTATCGCGCTGATCGCGCCTATAAGAGACGGGTTTAGCCGCGTAAAGCAGCTAAACCTGACTAAAGTCATGGGCGCGATCGCGAAAAGTCCTGTTTGGGCGTCCAAACGGGTCACTGTTCGTGCATTTTAGCTCACCACCCCCAGGGGGTGGCGAGTTGAAATGCTGATATCGCGCCCATCGGCAGTAACATTTGAATACTGCCGGAGGGTGCGATGGGGGCGGGAGGGCAGCTGGAAGATTTGAATCCCGCCCATAGTGTCAGATGGGTGCTTTCAGTTCTAATGTTCTGCCAACATTCATAGCTCTCAATTGCCTATACAGTGAGGTGAATGAGGAATGATCCTCGCCTGCCACATGGAATGATTACACTCATAAAATAAAGTGTAGCTTCTCGATGCTTAATCGCTCCCATGTGACTGTGGGTGAGCGTTCTCCACACTGCAGCAATTCAGCGCTATACACAAACTGGAACCTGCTGACATTCTAAGGGCAGATCTGACCCCACACCCATGAGGCACAGTGCTAGATTCTCCACAGCTATTTACTGGTGACTACACAGAAACTATACATAATAGGTGGTAATCATATGCTAATTTGAGAAGAGAACTGAAAATGTAAACACAGTATTTTTGTTTCATTACAATGGCAATATTTTCAAGTAGTGACAGAAATAGGGTGACATTCACTCGATATACAGAATAATAAAAAGAAAATTATTTCAAACAAATTCACAAGGTGCACCAAATATAAAACCACACAAGCCTATTGCAGCTGCATTAGAGTAGACCAACCTGTAATAAGACCTCTGCTTTAAAATGGTGCAAAATCTACTGAGCGCAATCATTTTTAAGAACTTCCAGTTTTGGATCAGGATTCAGGGATATAGGAACGAATAGAATTACCATATAAAGCTTTGCAAAAACAGGAAAATCAATAGCAACTCTGGAAAATAGGTTACTAATTTAAACTCAAGTCTAGAATAACTCTTGGAACTACATTTACAAAGCTTTTGTAAGAAGTCGCTTTGCAAATATATAATATGTTTGCAAAATATACACCCTTAAATAGAAATTTTCAGATATAAACCAAACAGATAAAATACCGAGCTCAGTCCTCACCTGACAAGCCACAACACCTCTGTTTAAAAGGAAAGTGTTAAATACTCTAACAGATGAAGCTATTACCACATGTTTTGCATTTTGCACAGTGTTCTCAGGTTTTCTGATGCAGGTAAGAAAGGGGACTACAGCGAACCAAGCTTGAGTGACAAAACTGGTCTTGGCTCTGGATCTGAATCCACGCAGCGCATTTCTGCAATGCAAGTCTTTCATTCACTGTCTGCTTGTTTACTTAGACAAGAACCTCCCACCTAGCCCAACATGGCAATATGCTGGAGGTGAGGGCATGGGTGAGGGCAGGATGGACAGATTCGGTTTCCTAGAGATAATTAGTCATTTCAGGTATATTTGTCAGCTCAGCAATACATAAGTTTTCAGCTTGTTCTATAAAAAGTGAAAGCTGTATTCTGTAACGGGTGAGCTGTGAGGAGCTAGGGGATTAGAAGTGGCTAAATTCCGTTCTCATGCCTTCTCCTTTCTTTACAACTCATTGTCTGGTAGCTCACTACATTGATCATACTAATACATGAATAAACTGTAGAAGTGCTATAACTTGCAGCAGCAAACTGAAAGAGGTATTTACTGAGTGCAAAAAAGAATAGCAAAGAATGGAAAGCAGAACATACCTGGTCCAGCATCTTCTGTACTCGAGCTGCTATCTGTACAGAAATGGAGGTGTAACATGCATGATTAAGGGGCAGCAAAGTAAAACAAACAAAACAAAACTAAACCCGACCTGCAAGCAAATTAGGTTAAGCACAAGGTATAGAAATCTAGTACTAAGCTTGCAGAAGGGACATAGCTGTAAAGCAGAAAAGAAAGGAGGTTGCAAAAACAGCAGATTTGTGTCTACAAACCTGGCTTAATTCCAGTTATAGCTACATGCAAGAGATCTTCTCAATAAATCTATGTACACAACTTCATGAGAATCATATCCTGTAATTAGAAATTGCAGCCCTCATAATATCACCATGATCTTTAGAAAACATATTGTGCTGCTCTCTGCTAAGAACAAACACAAAATACAAACCTCCAATGAAGGAACCAAAGGTCTGGGGGTTGTTTCTCTTTTTAAACCATAAAAAAGTCATACAAACTAGGCCACAGTAGAAGTTGAAAAAACAGTGGCATGAAATGGTAAACGTGAACTAATTTTATATACTGTAGTTAATGAGAATGTGTGGTTGTACATATGGTTGGGGAGGTCACTGTAGTATACAGTTTGAACACAAAACATTCCACAGGCTGAAAATAAGTGCATTGCATTTGCTGTGTTACCATTGCGTATTGTATACTTCACCAGGGCCGGACTGCCCATATGGCTCATCTGGCAAATGCCAGAAGGGCCGATAAGACCCACAGAGAGTCGGGAAGGCTGCGCGCAGCGCAGCTCCCAGCTCTTTGGTTTATCCCCTGCTGCTGCTGCCACCACCGCCCGTAGTGCCCCTTTGCTAAGCAATAATAAGATTTTACTTACCGATAAATCTATTTCTCGGAGTCCGTAGTGGATGCTGGGGTTCCTGAAAGGACCATGGGGAATAGCGGCTCCGCAGGAGACAGGGCACAAAAAGTAAAGCTTTTCCAGATCAGGTGGTGTGCACTGGCTCCTCCCCCTATGACCCTCCTCCAGACTCCAGTTAGGTACTGTGCCCGGACGAGCGTACACAATAAGGGAGGATTTTGAATCCGGGTAAGACTCATACCAGCCACACCAATCACACCGTACAACTTGTGATCTAAACCCAGTTAACAGTATGATAACAGCGGAGCCTCTGAAAGATGGCTTCCTTCAACAATAACCCGAATTTGTTAACAATAACTATGTACAATTATTGCAGATAATCCGCACTTGGGATGGGCGCCCAGCATCCACTACGGACTCCGAGAAATAGATTTATCGGTAAGTAAAATCTTATTTTCTCTATCGTCCTAGTGGATGCTGGGGTTCCTGAAAGGACCATGGGGATTATACCAAAGCTCCCAAACGGGCGGGAGAGTGCGGATGACTCTGCAGCACCGAATGAGAGAACTCCAGGTCCTCCTTAGCCAGAGTATCAAATTTGTAAAATTTTACAAACGTGTTCTCCCCTGACCACGTAGCTGCTCGGCAAAGTTGTAATGCCGAGACCCCTCGGGCAGCCGCCCAAGATGAGCCCACCTTCCTTGTGGAGTGGGCCTTTACAGATTTAGGCTGTGGCAGGCCTGCCACAGAATGTGCAAGTTGGATTGTGCTACAGATCCAACGAGCAATCGTCTGCTTAGACGCAGGAGCACCCATCTTGTTGGGTGCATACAATATAAACAACGAGTCAGATTTTCTGACTCCAGCTGTCCTTGCAATATATATTTTTAATGCTCTGACAACGTCCAGTAACTTGGAGTCCTCCAAGTCACTTGTAGCCGCAGGCACTACAATAGGCTGGTTCAGATGAAATGCTGACACCACCTTAGGGAGAAAATGCGGACGAGTCCGCAGTTCTGCCCTGTCCGAATGGAAAATCAGATATGGGCTTTTGTAAGATAAAGCTGCCAGTTCTGACACTCTCCTGGCCGAAGCCAGGGCTAGAAGCATGGTCACTTTCCATGTGAGATATTTCAAATCCACCTTTTTTAGTGGTTCAAACCAATGAGATTTTAGAAAGTCCAAAACCACATTGAGATCCCACGGTGCCACTGGAGGCACCACAGGAGGCTGTATATGCAGCACTCCCTTAACAAAGGTCTGGACTTCAGGGACTGAAGCCAATTCTTTTTGAAAGAAAATCGACAGGGCCGAAATTTGAACCTTAATAGATCCCAATTTGAGACCCATAGACAATCCTGATTGCAGGAAATGTAGGAATCGACCCAGTTGAAATTCCTCCGTCGGAGCACTCCGATCTTCGCACCACGCAACATATTTTCGCCAAATTCGGTGATAATGTTGCACGGTTACTTCCTTCCTTGCTTTAATCAAAGTAGGAATGACTTCTTCCGGCATGCCTTTTTCCTTTAGGATCCGGCGTTCAACCGCCATGCCGTCAAACGCAGCCGCGGTAAGTCTTGAAACAGACAGGGACCCTGCTGAAGCAAGTCCCTCCTTAGAGGTAGAGGCCACGGATCTTCCGTGATCATCTCTTGAAGTTCCGGGTACCAAGTCCTTCTTGGCCAATCCGGAACCACTAGTATCGTTCTTACGCCTCTTTGCCGTATAATTCTCAATACTTTTGGTATGAGAGGCAGAGGAGGAAACACATACACCGACTGGTACACCCAAGGCGTTACCAGCGCGTCCACAGCTATTGCCTGCGGATCTCTTGACCTGGCGCAATACCTGTCCAGTTTTTTGTTGAGGCGAGACGCCATCATGTCCACCATTGGTCTTTCCCAACGGGTTACCAGCATGTGGAAGACTTCTGGATGAAGTCCCCACTCTCCCGGGTGAAGATCGTGTCTGCTGAGGAAGTCTGCTTCCCAGTTGTCCACTCCCGGGATGAACACTGCTGACAGTGCTATCACATGATTCTCTGCCCAGCGAAGAATCCTTGCAGCTTCTGCCATTGCACTCCTGCTTCTTGTGCCGCCCTGTCTGTTCACATGGGCGACTGCCGTGATGTTGTCCGACTGGATCAACACCGGTTTTCCCTGAAGCAGAGGTTCTGCCTGGCTTAGAGCATTGTAGATTGCTCTTAGTTCCAGAATGTTTATGTGAAGAGACGTTTCCAGGCTCGTCCATACTCCCTGGAAGTTTCTTCCTTGTGTGACTGCTCCCCAGCCTCTCAGGCTGGCGTCCGTGGTCACCAGGATCCAATCCTGTATGCCGAATCTGCGGCCCTCCAATAGATGAGCACTCTGCAACCACCACAGAAGAGACACCCTTGTCCTTGGAGACAGGGTTATCCGCAGGTGCATCTGAAGATGCGACCCTGACCATTTGTCCAACAGATCCCTTTGGAAAATTCTTGCGTGGAATCTGCCGAATGGAATTGCTTCGTAAGAAGCCACCATTTTTCCCAGGACTCTTGTGCATTGATGTACAGACACCTTTCCTGGTTTTAGGAGGTTCCTGACAAGCTCGGATAACTCCTTGGCTTTTTCCTCCGGGAGAAAAACCTTTTTCTGAACCGTGTCCAGAATCATCCCTAGGAACAGCAGACGAGTTGTCGGCATTAACTGGGATTTTGGAATATTCAGAATCCACCCGTGCTGTTTTAGCACTTCTTGAGACAGTGCTAATCCCATCTCTAGCTGTTCTCTGGACCTTGCCCTTATTAGGAGATCGTCCAAGTATGGGATAATTAATATGCCTTTTCTTCGAAGAAGAATCATCATCTCGGCCATTACCTTTGTAAAGACCCGAGGTGCCGTGGACAATCCGAACGGCAGCGTCTGAAACTGATAGTGACAGTTTTGTACAACGAACCTGAGGTACCCCTGGTGTGAGGGGTAAATTGGAACGTGGAGATACGCATCCTTGATGTCCAAGGATACCATAAAATCCCCCTCTTCCAGGTTCGCTATCACTGCTCTGAGTGACTCCATTTTGAACTTGAACTTCTTTATGTACAGGTTCAAGGACTTCAGATTTAGAATAGGCCTTACCGAGCCATCCGGCTTCGGTACCACAAAAAGAGTGGAATAATACCCCTTCCCTTGTTGTAGAAGAGGTACCTTGACTATCACCTGCTGAGAGTACAGCTTGTGAATGGCTTCCAAAACCGTCTCCCTTTCGGAGGGGGACGTTGGTAAAGCAGACTTCAGGAAACGGCGAGGTGGATCTGTCTCTAATTCCAACCTGTACCCCTGAGATATTATCTGCAGGATCCAGGGATCTACTTGCGAGTGAGCCCACTGCGCGCTGTAATTTTTGAGACGACCGCCCACCGTCCCCGAGTCCGCTTGAGAAGCCCCAGCGTCATGCTGAGGCTTTTGTAGAAGCCGGGGAGGGCTTCTGTTCCTGGGAAGGAGCTGCCTGTTGCTGTCTCTTCCCTCGACCTCTGCCTCGTGGCAGATATGAATAGCCCTTTGCTCTCTTATTTTTAAAGGAACGAAAGGGCTGCGGTTGAAAAGTCGGTGCCTTTTTCTGTTGGGGAGTGACTTGAGGTAGAAAGGTGGATTTCCCGGCTGTAGCCGTGGCCACCAAATCTGATAGACCGACTCCAAATAACTCCTCCCCTTTATACGGCAAAACTTCCATATGCCGTTTTGAATCCGCATCGCCTGTCCACTGTCGCGTCCATAAAGCTCTTCTGGCCGAAATGGACATAGCACTTACCCGTGATGCCAGTGTGCAGATATCCCTCTGTGCATCACGCATATAAAGAAATGCATCCTTTATTTGTTCTAACGACAGTAAAATATTGTCCCTGTCCAGGGTATCAATATTTTCAATCAGGGACTCTGACCAAACTACCCCAGCACTGCACATCCAGGCAGTCGCTATAGCTGGTCGTAGTATAACACCTGCATGTGTGTATATACTTTTTTGGATATTTTCCATCCTCCTATCTGATGGATCTTTAAGTGCGGCCGTCTCAGGAGAGGGTAACGCCACTTGTTTAGATAAGCGTGTTAGCGCCTTGTCCACCCTAGGAGATGTTTTCCAGCGCTCCCTAACCTCTGGCGGGAAAGGGTATAATGCCAATAATTTCTTTGAAATTATCAGCTTTTTATCAGGAGCAACCCACGCTTCATTACACACGTCATTTAATTCTTCTGATTCAGGAAAAACTATAGGTAGTTTTTTCACACCCCACATAATACCCTGTTTAGTGGTACCTGTAGTATCAGCTAAATGTAACGCCTCCTTCATTGCCAAAATCATATAACGTGTGGCCCTACTGGAAAATACGGTTGATTCGTCACCGTCACCACTGGAGTCAGTGCCTGTGTCTGGGTCTGTGTCGACCGACTGAGGCAAAGGGCGTTTTACAGCCCCTGACGGTGTTTGAGTCGCCTGGACAGGCACTAATTGATTGTCCGGCCGTCTCATGTCGTCAAACGACTGCTTTAGCGTGTTGACACTATCCCGTAGTTCCATAAATAAAGGCATCCATTCTGGTGTCGACTCCCTAGGGGGTGACATCCTCATATTTGGCAATTGCTCCGCCTCCACACCAATATCGTCCTCATACATGTCGACACACACGTACCGACACACAGCAGACACACAGGGAATGCTCCTAACGAAGACAGGACCCACTAGCCCTTTGGGGAGACAGAGGGAGAGTTTGCCAGCACACACCAAAAGCGCTATATATAACAGGGATAGCCTTATAATAAGTGCTCCCTTATAGCTGCTTTATATATATAAAAATATCGCCATAAATTTGCCCCCCCTCTCTGTTTTACCCTGTTTCTGTAGTGCAGTGCAGGGGAGAGACCTGGGAGCCGTCCTGACCAGCGGAGCTGTGAGAGGAAATGGCGCCGTGTGCTGAGGAGATAGGCCCCGCCCCTTTTTTGGCGGGCTCGTCTCCCGCTATTTAGTGAATCCAGGCAGGGGTTAAATATCTCCATATAGCCTCTGGGGGATATATGTGAGGTATTTTTAGCCTTTATATAGGTTACATTTGCCTCCCAGGGCGCCCCCCCCCAGCGCCCTGCACCCTCAGTGACTGCGTGTGAAGTGTGCTGAGAGGAAAATGGCGCACAGCTGCAGTGCTGTGCGCTACCTTTAGAAGACTGCAGGAGTCTTCAGCCGCCGATTTTGGACCTCTTCTGACTTCAGCATCTGCAAGGGGGCCGGCGGCGCGGCTCCGGTGACCATCCAGGCTGTACCTGTGATCGTCCCTCTGGAGCTGATGTCCAGTAGCCAAGAAGCCAATCCATCCTGCACGCAGGTGAGTTCACTTCTTCTCCCCTCAGTCCCTCGTTGCAGTGATCCTGTTGCCAGCAGGACTCACTGTAAAATAAAAAACCTAAGCTAAACTTTTTCTAAGCAGCTCTTTAGGAGAGCCACCTAGATTGCACCCTTCTCGGCCGGGCACAAAAATCTAACTGGAGTCTGGAGGAGGGTCATAGGGGGAGGAGCCAGTGCACACCACCTGATCTGGAAAAGCTTTACTTTTTGTGCCCTGTCTCCTGCGGAGCCGCTATTCCCCATGGTCCTTTCAGGAACCCCAGCATCCACTAGGACGATAGAGAAATGGGGGCGTGCACGAGTCCACGGCCCCTGAATCGTAGCATGCCCCCATTTGCAGTGTATACGCGCCCCTTTGTAGTTGCGCACGCCCTCTACCACATGCGCGTGCACACGGATGCCAGGACCAGAAAGAGGCCCCAGTCCATCCCTGTACTGCAGTATTACATCAGAACCAGCAATTTGTCTGTGTGCTGGGAGACTGAACCTCATTCAGGCCATGGTGACCCAGATTTGTCAAGCCTTGGAGAGTGATAAATAGCACGGCGATAAAGTGCCAACCAATCAGCTCCTGTCAGTTTTCACAGCCTGTAACATGGAAGTTAGGAGCTGATTGGCTGGTACTTTATCACCGTGCTATTTATTACTCTCCGAGGCTTGATAAATGGGGGCCGCTATTTCTTAAGCCTCTCTTACTGTCATTTTAATATTTTTCTGTGCAGCGTTGCAATATATTTGCATTGGTACTTCACTGAAGGATATTTTAGACTCTTCATTGCAGTCTTTTTGAATCTAGTGCATTTATGGGAATGTCTTTTTGCCCTAGAGTCAACAAACCAAAACATTTTCAAAATTGACAGCAATTGGTTAGAAATAGCCTCTTGCAATTAGAACCCACTTTTGCTGTACTCACTCACGGTCATAACTGTGGCTGACCCACTTTTGTTGCCATTTTCAGCTCATTTATGAAAAACAAAAAGTGCTACTATAATATAGGGGGATATCTAATTAGCCGTGAACATTTGTCTGGCGCGAAAAACGGAAGAGGGGGGGGGGTGTCGTGTTTTATTCTTTATTTAAATTTTTTTTCCCCCGAGCTATTCAATCAGTCTTCATTTTTTGTATCCCAAAGAATGTCGTTTTTCGTGTGAAAACACATAGGATTCACAGAAAGTCACAAATGTATGTGTTTTGCAGCCATGATCGTGAAAAAAAAGGTTGCTTATCACGGAATTTGGTTTTGCCTTCCTCCCCGATAAGTGCCGGTACCAGGGCTAATTGGGTAGCCCCAGTGAAGGTAATTAGCAGCAGCATATTACTGCGGCTAATTGGATACCCGCAGTAGTCTTACACTGATAAATTACGTGAACTGTTCATTTTAGAATGCTTCAGCAGTAATTTCTAGTTTAGGTCTGCACTGAGCAAAGTGGTAGGTATGTGGTGATGCTGCAGAGCAGTCCGAAATTCAAATAGGGGATCCACACCAACTGCCACCCCAAACACTGCCAATCACCACCAGCCGGGACTCTGTGGCAGTTTGTGTGGCTCCCATATTTTAAATTTGGACTGTGCTGCAGCCCCACCTCTGGAGTCACCTCTAGGCATATACCTCTACTGGTTTACAGGGCACCGGTCATCTGCGCACAGTGGGCCTGATTCAGTTGCATACAAAGCAACCACACAGAGTCTTTCACAACTAAGCAGCTGCACCACCGCTATATATCCACTTGTGAGAGCAGCCATCAACATTATCAGCAAGCTATCTTTGGTACAAAAGAGCAATCTGAAATCAATCTGATCTCTGCACACGCAGCACAAATGCCCAGTCACACCCATTTAGCAGCAAGTGGAGATCTGGCTGACTTCCATGCGACTAAATAGCCCGCAGATATGCAGAGATGTGTATGTATAACTCTGGTGCATGCACAGTGTGATAAAAGAAGATGCAGCCACTTTGCATGTATGCAACTCTGAATCAGGCTCAGTGGATGCAGTCCAATGGATGGCCGAACAAATATAATAATATATTCACAATTCACTAGGGATCAGCACTTCATGAATATCAGTGAGGCCTAATGAGTATCAGTCATGTAGTGATGTCATTGGTTATAGCAAACTGATAGGGCAAAAACTGCTGCAGCCACATAATGATAATAATAGCCTTTCTTAAATTTAACACGTTTAAATCTGAGGGAAGAAATCCAATCCACCACAGAGATCACTATTTTCCAAACAGTTTAAAAAAATTGGAGGTCCTTTAAAATTTGAGACCTGAGCAATATCTAAAATTTTACTGAAGAATGTATTTAATTCTCCAATTTATTAACAATTAATGCTCTAAAAGCTGACAAAAGGATTACAATTGATTTCATAGATTTCAAATAAAAGAATCTACTGTAGATTCTCAGGCTGGAAAAATGAACTAGTGACAGACCACATCGCATAACATGTTCTAAAATTGAGATACTTTAAAATGGTGATGTCAGTATACGCCGCTGGTGGGCTGACGCCAGGTGCGCCGCTGGTGGGATGATGCCAGGGTGTACTGCTGGTGTGTAGCAGTATGTACTATTGCCTCCCCTTCAGTGCGCACCATTTTGTGCAATGATCAGGAGTCTTTGTAACAGGGATGGAGTTGTACTGTAGCTGCAATCAATACATAACTATTAAACAGCCGGGCCCCCATGAAGTACAGTTAGAGATTTAGTTTAGTTATAGCACCCCTTTACACTGAATGGAACACATGGTTTGTTCTAAAATCTGAATGATGTGAATAAAAATAGGATTTTGGTACTTACCAGGTAAATCCTTTTCTTTGAATCCATAGGGAGCACTGGAGTACTCTTAGGATATGGACGGCTTCCGCAGGAACAGGGCACTGAATATTTAAATTTAGAACTCTCCACCCCTCCATATCCCAGAGTACCTAAGTGTTTTTTACTGAGCCAAACAGGAGCTATAGAGAGGTTGACAATGGAGAATTACATATAACATAACGGACAACAATAAAGTTGACACATAACGTTACTGACAACTAAACAGTTGACACCATAACCGATAGAACTTATAATTTGAACCAGTCGGTGAGAGTGTGTTACCATAAGATCCCCTGAACTTACCACAAACCACTTAAAACTGCTCTGGGTGGGCGTCCAGTGCCCCCCATGGATTCAAAGAAAAGGATTTACCTGGTAAGTACCAAAATCCTATTTTCTTTTTCATCCACTAGGGGTCACTGGAGTACTCTTGGGACGTACCAAAGCTTCCCCCATGGGCGGGAGAACTGTTTGGCACCTGTAACACTAGGCGGCCAAAGTTAGATGCTGATGCCGCAAACATATCAAACTTGTAAAAGCGCACAAACGTGTGCACTGATGACCATGTAGCCGCACGGCAAAGCTGCGTCGTAGAAGCCCCACGACCAGCTGCCCATGAAGTTCCCACAGAACGTGTGGAATGAGCTGTTACTGATGTAGGCGTCTGTAACCTAGCATGAAGGTAAGCCTGACGTATGGTCAGTTTTATCCATCTGGATAAGGTCTGCTTAGAAGCTGGCCAACCCATCTTGGCAGCATCATAGAGAACAAACAACGTATCCGTCTTACGAACTGTAGACGTTCGGGATACATAAACGTGTAATGCGCGTACCACATCCAAAGTTCCAGAATCTTCTGTTAACACAGGAACTACTATTGGTTGATTGATGTGAAAAGATGACACTACCTTTGGTAAGAAAGCGGGATTCGTCCGAAGTTCCGCTCTGTCATCATGAAACACCAAATACGGTGTCTTGCATGACAAGGCACCCAAATCTGAAACACGCCTTGCTGAAGCTAAGGCTAGGAGAAAAATTGTTTTCCAAGTGAGAAACTTAATATCCACTTGTTGTAAGGGTTCAAAATATGAAGACTGTAAGAAATCTAAAACCAGATTCAAGTCCCATGGCGCTGTAGGTGGAATGAATGGAGGCTGTACTCTGAGGACACCTTGCAGAAAGGTGTGTACAGACGGCAATAGAGCCAATCGTCTTTGAAAGTAAACTGACAAAGCAGATACCTGCACCTTTAGTGTAGATAAACGCAGTCCTCCATCTAACCCCATCTGTAGAAATAGCAAAAGACGGGATAACTTGAAAGATGATGTCGAAAACTTCCGAGCTTCACACCAACCCATATAGGCACGCCAAATTCTGTAATAATGAGCTGCCGTAACTGGCTTCCTAGCTCGTAACATGGTTGGTATAACCGAGTCTGGAATGCCCTCTATTCTTAAGAGGGCGGTCTCAACAGCCACCCCGTCAAACGCAGCCGCGGTAAATCGGGGTAAAGGAACGGACCCTGTTGTAACAGGTCCGGACGAAATGGGAGCGGCCAAGGATCGTCTGCGAGTAGTCCGCGGAGATCCGAGAACCAAGCTCTCCGAGGCCAATGAGGTGCCACTAGTATGACTGTGGCGGACTCTCTCTTGATTCGTTTTAGCAACAGAGGGAGCAGCGGAAACGGTGGAAATAGATATACGAGGCTGTACGGCCACGCGATTGTAAGAGCATACACTGCCACTGCCTTTGGATCTCGCGTTCTGGACACATACTGGGGCGTTTGGTGATTGTGGCGAGATGCCATCAGGTCCACTTGAGGGTAACCCCACCTCTGGACAAACATGTGAAACACTTCGGGATTTAATGCCCATTCTCCTGGATGAAAATCCCGACAGCTGAGATAATCCGCCTCCCAGTTGTCCACTCCCGGAATGAACACTGCCGACAATATCACTTGGTGATGCTCGGCCCAATTGAGGATTCGAGCTACTTCCCGCATTGCCATGCGGCTTCTCGTTCCTCCTTGTTTGTTGATGTACGCGACCGCCGTCGCGTTGTCTGACTGCACCTGGACAGTCTGAGACCGAAGCATGTGCACTGCTTGTCGTAGCGCATTGTAAATTGCCCGGAGTTCCAGGACATTTATAGACAGCAATCTTTCGTGATCCGCCCAGAGACCCTGGAGCTGACAATTTTGAACTACAGCTCCCCAACCTCTGAGACTCGCGTCCGGCGTTAGAACTATCCAATTCCAGACGCCGAACAGTTTCCCTGCGGTTAGATTGTGTACTTTGAGCCACCAGAGTAGAGATACCCTGGCTCGTGGCGACAACCTCACCCTGTGGTGAATCTGCAAATGCGAGCCCGACCACTGTGCGAGCACATCCAGTTGAAAAGGACGTGAGTGAAATCTTCCGAACTGAAGCGCTTAGAAAGCCGCCACCATTGTGCCCAAGAGGCGAATGCACAAATGTACCGAGACTGTGCGTGGCTTGAGTACTAATTGTACCAGATGACGAATAATCTGTACTTTCTGTTGTGGTAGGTAAATTCTTTGATTTACCGTATCGAGAATCATACCTAGGAATTGAAGTCGTTGAGACGGAATTAGATGTAATTTCTTGAAGTTGACAATCCAACAGTGCTGAACTAGTACATTGTACGTTAGCAACGCATGTTGGAGGAGCATCTGTTGAGACGGAGCTTTGATGAGCAGATCGTCCAAGTACGGAACTATTATCACTCCCAGGGATCTGAGATGAGCTATCATCACAGACATCACTTTGGTGAATACCCGAGGCGCTGACGAGAGGCCAAACGGTAGAGCCTGAAACTGGTAATGGTTCTGCCGTATCGCAAAACGCAAGAACCTCTGATGAGGTGGCCAAATCGGAATGTGTAAGTATGCATCCTTGAGATCTAGCGCAATCATGAATTCCTGTGGCTCTAAACCTGCAATTACTGACCGCAGAGATTCCATCTTGAATCTGTAGTAAGTGACGTACTGATTGAGACCCTTTAAGTTCAATATTGGCCTGATGGAGCCATCCGGCTTTGGTACCACAAACAGACTGGAATAATAACGCTGACCTTGTTGTTGTACAGGGACCGGAATCAAAACTGCTGAATCCAGCAGGGACTGAATGGCAATTTGCAGAACTGCCCTCTTGTCGTCCGACAGAGGTAGTCCTGTCTTGAAAAACCGCAGTGGCGGGAAACAGTCGAACTCTATTTTGTAACCTTTTAACACTAAATTACGGATCCACCCATCTGTGGATGTCTGGAACCATGCCAAATGGAACGTCTGAAGGCGTGCTCCCACAATTGGAGATCCGAGATGGGCTGGGAGCCGTCATGCCACTGGCTTGTCGGTGACCTTAGCGTCCTGACGACTGGTGTTGGTTTGTTGGAAACCACGTCCTCGACCTCCGACCTCGTCTACCAGGCGTGGCTGTGCCTTTACCACGGCCTCGAAAGGGCTGAGGTCTAAAGGATTTGAACGCCGGGCCAGAGTATTTCCATCTAGGTACCGTTGGTAGGAAAACAGATTTTCCTCCCGTGGCCTCAGAAATCCATTTGTCCAATTCAGGACCAAACAACTTCTCGCCACCGTAAGGTAATGCCTCTATACCTCTTTTGACCTCTGCCTCCGCTTGCCAAGAACACAGCCAGAGTGCTCTTCGTACTGTAACTAGCGACGAAGAAATACGAGAAGTGAGCTGACAGACGTCAGTAGAAGCTGTACAAAGATACTCAGCAGCTTCACAGATTTGATCAGCGAGAAGTATAAGGTGAACGTCATGTAGGGCAGACTTAAGTTCTGTTATCCATACTATTAGCGCCTTAGTGACCCAAATGCCAACCAATCCAGGTCTAAGCAGCACTCCTGCTGCTATATACATGGACTTTAGCATAGTTTCTATTTTACGGTCTGAAAGGTCTTTAAGCGTAGTAGCAGTTGGTACTGGTATGGTTAATTTCTTTGTAAGTTTTGACACAGACGAATCCACCATTGGCGGATTCTCCCATGTACATGTCACAGACTCTGGAAACAGGTAACTAGACTTAAATCTGCGAGGTATAGAAACCGTTTATCTGGATTCTTTCGTGTTTCTACTAACATCTTATTAAGAGATTCCGAAACAGGAAAACACATTGGAGATCTTTCGTTTAGTAAAGACGACTTCATCATTTGTCAGAGGCTCCTCAGTCTCTGTAAACTTCAGAGACTGACGCACCGCTCTGATGAGATTATCAATACCTGGGCTGTTAAAATCATCACTATCGGACTGCTGGTCCACTTCGCCCTCCTCACCCTCATCTTGCGCAGTGAGGTCTGGCATGGAATCGTCAGAATGCAACATAGCAGAAACTGGTAAATCACAAGACATATGAAATGTATCCCGTCTACCCAAAATGGATTTGGACTTTTGGCAAGGCTGAGACGCCTCCGGTAGTTCTGGCGGTCTCACCCTAGACTCAGATCTTGCCGCTTCCCGCTCTTGTCGAGCGGCGGCCAATTCTGATTGCAACCCAGCCATTACATTGGCTAGCATTTCCCATGGAGGGTCCGGGGAGGAAACCGGCTTTAAAATCGGAGCAGAAATTGTATTCGTAGCTGAATTCACAAAACATATGGTACAGGTGGTAGATCCATCCGGTAACACACTGTTACAGACTTTGCAGTGAAACTGCTTTTTTGCTTTTGCTGGTGCCTTACTCATTATGCAGACAGACAATACAATATACAAAGACAGACACTTGCACGACTCAGTAAAATAGTACTAAGGTGTGTGTGATATATATATCTGGCCAAATGCAGTACACGTGGCCAGTCCGTTATGAAATGTGAACCCAAATTCCCACTAACACCCCTGCGCCTCCGGTGGAGTAGAGATGTAGGACAGGAACGTTCTGGAATCACAACAGGAAGAACAGGAAGCATGGTTAAAATGGCCCCCATGCCATGCTTACAGGTATAATCACAGTTCAGGTTATAATTTGTGAAACACCGATATAACCTGGGAATAATCTGTTTAATAACAAATTCTGTTAATAAAGACTTAATAGTCTATGCTGTCATATAACCTATGCAGTCTTTTATGCTGTTACTGCTATGGGTACTTTCTCCCCCCCCTTCAGCAGCGTGTGCTGTGAGACTTCTCCCCCCCTGTGCTCCGTGTACCGCTGTCTAGTACACGGAGCCAGGGAACTTACAAATAACCGTGGTCGCGTGTAGAGGGAGCCGGGGAGCGCGCTCCACAGAGCCGTGAAGTGGCGTCTATGGATTAAAGACAGTGCGGCCGGCGCGGCTCTGAGCGGCTTAACATGAATCAGTAGCGGCGGGCGGCTTACAAAGCGGCGGGCGGCGCTTCACAAACAGTGTCCCCACACAGCGGGGCGGCAGCGTGAGCTGACCGCCCCGTCCCCCAACATACCTGGACGCCTGTGGTGAGGGGCTATGACGGGGCTTCTCTGCAAGCTCCGTCCAGCCTTTCCTGCAGGTAGTCTGCACGTGGTTGTGAGGGTGCTCTGTAGTGAGGACCAACACGCCACAGCTGCTTGTAGCAGCTTCCACTATCCCGGACCCTCGCCTTTTGGAAGGGGGGAAGGGATGTGGAGAAAGTGAAAAAATAAAAATAAAAATATATTCAAAATAAGTGTGGAAGGTCCACACAAGCCTGTTGCTACATCGAGCACAGAAAAAACACTAAGGTACTCTGGGATATGGAGGGGTGGAGAGTTCTAAATTTAAATATTCAGTGCCCTGTTCCTGCGGAAGCCGTCCATATCCCAAGAGTACTCCAGTGACACCTAGTGGATGAAAAAGAAACTCTATACATAAAAACGATCTGTTCATACACTAGCTGTAGTAGAGATACCCCAAGCACTGGCACACACAGCAAACAGTAAAATGTTCATGTTAAAGGGAACACAGACTGGAAAGTAGAACTGCAGGCCTACAAATTACCAGAAATGGAAAAGCTCCGCAAACAAGCATCAAATGGAAATTAAATCACATGTATCAAACAGCACAAATATGCTGTGATACATATGAAGAGCGGATATAACACTTTTCCATCTACTGATAATTAAGCTTCTGACAAGTTAACAGGTATATGGGTTGGCATGCTGCTATTTATACCACACTAATAAATAAATGCACTGGAGTTGCTCGTTCTCAGTTATTAATACTGCCAAGCAGAAGTCATTGCACCCTCTAGGTAACAAACTGGACTTGGGCTGTTTTTGTAAATAAGCCAATGTTTGCTGGGCTAAGGGCTGATCCAGGCACAGTAAGACATTAAACAACCAACAACCAATAAGTTCTTACCAGAAATGAAAAGAAATACTGTATGTAAAGAACTTCAAGCTCCAAGACAAAGAGGACTGGAAGCCACAACATACAGTACACGTGTCAGTCACTTAAACCTTTACAGTATAGCGCGGTTAGTGCGGAGGGAGCAAGGACACGCATGAAAGTCACTATCATACGCACTTGTGAACTGGGAAGGATGGCATGCAGGAGATGATGAAGATGATGTGGTTGATATTATGACCTCTTCATCTGAGGCACCAGGGTTTATCCAGAATGCTCTCCTTCTCTGATTACCTTTCTTGCTGGAGCAGCTTATCTCACATTGGAAGACGTCTTCACAGCTGTCGCTTTGCAAGCGGTCCTTCTGTAGCAGCTTGTCTACCCTCTGAATAATGCACTCCAGGCTTTTTTCCACATTTGACCAAACTTTGTCCTAAAACCAACACAATGAAAAGACATGCACTATATTTAGCAAACTGGTGACTAATGACAGCGCAGTCTTCATATGAATATGCAGTAAAAAATAAATAATAGATTTAAAAAAACACACACAAAAAAACAACAATTCACTAGTGTGCTAAATTATATTGAACTAAAGAAAGAAAGACAGAGACGGTTTCCAATGTGCTTTTTAAATGAGAAGCTCATTATTATACACAAGTTGACTGGATATGCTTGTATAAAAACTACCAGGCTATCTATAATTGGTTGGGGAAAAGTATAAAGACTTAAGTGCATTAGCAGATGAAACAATTGGGAGACTTCAGATGTGTATTTTAGGACTTTTAAAGTCTGTCCTGGATATTGATTATGCTATTAAAATTAAGAACACGGACCCTATAATCTGTAAAATTCCATATTACCTCTCCTGTGCCCCCATTCACCCCCATATAGAACCCAGATTTCCCACTGTAATTATCTCCTGGTCATAAATTTATGAGGTCCTTCATTAAAGAGTCTCTTAAAATCCCTGGTTATTTCTGTTCCTGTGGACACTAGCTTCCTTGTCCAGTTCCCTAACTGATGTCCCCTGCCCAGACCCTTAACTGCTTTGAATACCTTTAAAAATGACACTTTTTAGGTTCCCTGCCACAGAACCCACTTCTTTGTGGCCTTACTCCTTTTGACAGTCTCTGTAAATATTATCCAAAGGCATTACATCATGAAACAGCTTGGGAAAAGAACCATGGTCCCCTGTCTGACAAAGAGGCTTGGAAAGATATGAGGTTAGCATTAACCAAAAAGATCCATTTCCACATATATTAAAAGAAGCATCTTATAAGCTATACTATACACTGCTGTTTCTCTTGACCTCTCCAACTGGACAAACTCTTTTACTCATTATGATAGCCATGTCTTGATCTGGTCTTCTCCAGATTTTGATCTTTTATTTTACCACTCCCTAAAATACCACTGTAAATGTACGCCAATGAAGCTTATCCAGATCTGCCTCGCCCATCTGTTGAAGAAACTGTGGCCATTGGGGACCCCCAGTCCACAGCTGGTGGAGCTGCCCATTATTTGCCACTTTCTGGACAGAAGTCTACTTCTGAATAGCTAACTTCACTATTTTTGGCACCCCCCCACCCCCACCCCTTTACTGCATTTGTAAGCTACATCAAAGCTATTTGCCTTCTTTTTTGCTAGTCCTGTTTTCCCCTTATTCCCCAACTCCTCCTTAGTAGATATGAAGGTATTCCCATTATGCGTGTTTAATTCACTTCCCATATTCATTCCTGCTGTAAAACATCTCCCATCTTATGCTTTTATGGTTATGTACTTGTTTTAGCTCAATTTTGTGAGCAGTCAAAATAATTACAAAAAAATAATAATTAAGAACTACTGCAAATTATATTTTAAAGGAGTGATAGCTGGATGTTTGATTACTGTATACAGATACCAGTGAAGAGATATTCAAATTGTTAGTTAAGGTTCATATAAGCCCAGGATAAAGTGACTGATTTGTGTGAGGACAGACCAATTGGACAGGTACTACAGTGGAAGTAGAAGAAGAATAGATAGATAGATCGATCGATCCAGATCTTCAGAAATGTTTGATATGATCCCTTAACTGCAAACTGCATGAAAATATATTTTTGCTTAACATCATAATAGTAGCAAAATAATGATAAACAACTAACATTAGTTATTAATAAATCCAACTTCATACCCATTCCTCTTCATGCCAATCAACCTGAAGAGACGACCTGCTGTTTCTCCCTGTCCATCGTGCCACTAGAGTATCCTGGTCATTCCTCAGCATAACTTGGTCCACCTCTCCTGATGTCGGAGATGCTTTGGAAGCTATGTAGTCAGGCCGAGCAGCATTAAGTCCATGTATTGCGCTGGATAACAGTTTGCAGTTACAGACTGTGTTAAGCTGCCTTGTCTGCATAAAATAAACAGAATAAAACAAAATGCTCACATACAGTGACTGATTCTGAGCAATGTAGTAAAGGGGAAAGAAAAAGAAAAAAAGGGGACCTTTGTCGGGAGCACTCCCACTTGGAAACGATAATGATTTGAGTAATGAACAATGATATGAAAAGTGAAGTAATTAAAATGTAACCTTTAATTTTGTTATATTAAAATATTGGTACACCAGTTATATTATTTCACTATTTAGGGGCTAATCAATGTGAGCCACCTGGTAAAGCTAAATTGTGAAGATATTGATGAAAATACAGGGCATTATTTAGCAGGCCCAGGGTACTTGGATCTATGGAATAGGTACTATAACCAAATTAGTGCCGTCAAAAGAACCTACAACACCTGGTATTCCTTAGTGGTCCACCACCTAAGTACTGACCAGGCCCAACACCGTATTGCTTCCAAGATCAGACGAGATTGGGCATGCGCGGTGTGGTATGGTAGTAGATCAGCATTGATATGGCGATTTCTACCACTAATATATAGATGGTAGAGGGTTATTGGTAAGTACCTTGTTACCAAATTAACCGAGTAATCTCTAAAGAGACAATATATGTTTAACCATCATTGCACCAAAATGTATCCCAAATCTGTAGGTATACGTGGGTTTAAATCATGTGGTTAATGATTTCTCGGCCCGCAGGGAATGCCTGTATGTTTCATGATGTGCTGTGCAGCACCTATGAAAATTGGGTTTGCGCTGCGAATAAGGCAGATATAGACCACTGTTCTACTGATAACATGCCACAGTATTTGTATATGATCCAAAGAGAAATCGTCTCTATTTGTTAATTGGATCACCCTGTTAAAGGGAAAAACAAAGGTTATTGTGAAGTTGTAAGCTCAAAGGTTATAAATACACCTCCTATTATGCTATGATCGAAAATGCAGGACAAAGAATGATATAGAAAATGTTAGGAGAAAGAAAACAGACTTGGAAAGTAGACAAGATGTATAACAGTCTCAATTATCCAATTAAGGGCTAATTAGTGCCATGGTGCCTAACAAAGTATAGGTGTTGTCTTTGAAACAGAAAAATTTGCCACAATCACTTATATAGCATGTATCCACAGTGTATCTATAATGTGTCTGTCTAACATGTGTCTGCGGCATCCTTAAATCTAACTTTATACTGATTCTGAGCAATAGAAGCAAGTATATTTGCACCTTGGCAAAACCGTGCTGCACTGCAGGTGTGTACAGGGAGAGTTAGAGATGAGAGGGGTGTGAAATCTTTATTGCAGTGTAAAAATAAGGCTGCCAGGGAATTGTGGGTTGCATGCAAAAGCAGCCAGTAACTACCCTGCATGCAAACCCCCCCCCCTAAAAAAAACCCATCAGCCTCATAATGAGAACAACACAGTTATTCAGTTATTCTAGTTTACAATGTAGATTTTAATTTTCAGGAAAAAAATTATAATTATGCAGTGCTGAGTGGACTATACTGTGTCCTATATACATTGCATCACAATATCTAGAACAATCTCATGTCGGAGGGGATCGCAGGCGATCACCCGGCAGCCTCCTGGGGGGCAGGATCGGCCAAGATACATTGGATGCTTCCCATTTGCATATGATATATCTTGGCGATCCTGGGCGATCCCAAGCCAAGCCCCCAGGTCGGACCAGATTGAATGTGCAGCACATTCAATCTGGGGGATCCGATCCGATGCGATGCTCACAGGAACGCGCACACCTCTAAAATGCCCGATTTCAACCGATATATCGGGCCGAATGCCCAAATTGAACTGAAATCGGGCATTATCGCTCTAGTGTATGGGGCCCTTAAGAGGAAGTACTAAGTAGCTGAGGTGCACATGCTTTAATAACAAGGAGTTGTAGATTGCTGCCGGCAGTGAGGTCATTTACAAACATCCTGAAACTTCACCCTCATAAATGGTTCAATCGCAGTCACATTTAATTAGTGAAGTAAAAAAATAAAATACAGTTAGCAACACATGTATATAAAAAGAGAAAGAAATACAATCTAAGATATCATGGCCTTACCTTATCTGCCAAAATGGAGAGTGTTCTCTCAATACCATTGGCCGATCGGTCCTTGGCTGCCCTGGAAAGTCTCTCTGCATAATAACTGACTTGTGTCTTCAGAGTATTGATGTGGGCAATGATCTCCTTAGCTCGAATAATATCCTGTGGGATGTAGACGATTGACTGGGGACACGCTGTGGTGCTGGAAGAAAAGATTGAGTAAATGAAAATAGAAAGGACTCCCCACCTACAGTAGTAGTGACAGGAGTAGTTCATGCAGTGACACCCATGAGAACAGAAAATGATTGTGCCTTGGCTCTATTGTGGTGGTACACTGAGTGGATGAGGCCTGTGCTTCTTCTGGCAGACAGATTTCTCTGTTACACAATGTCATTATGAAAGTAAATGAATACTGTAAGAAAAACAGTGATGTATATTTTGCAAAATGATCACAGAAATGTAAATATCCTAACATTCATCTGAACTACAACGTAAATTCATATTTTTGAACACCAAAAAACAATCCAATGCATTACATCTTGTATATGCTCTATGGCCCCACTGTACCTACAAGAAACCGCAAAATGCAGACTATCCAGCAACAAAAGCTGCATTAGGTTTTGTATATGTTCTATGGCCCTCATTGTACCTACAAATATAACAAAATGCAGACTATCCAGCAACAAAACTAATGCTCTGCAGAGACTTACACTAGTATATAGAGTATGCACTTCACCCACTGCTAATGAGAACTCTGATAGGCCACCCGTAACATCTTACATAAACCATGATAAAACACTGGCTTTTAGTTTTTGACTGCAGAAAGTAGCTGTAGCAGATAGTAAGCTGCACACTACAATGTGGCTGGTCCAGCAAGAACATTTAGTACTTAGCATGTGCAAGACACAATCTGCTTCAGAACAGTTAGAAATGCTTATAAATAACATATAGGGGGGAATTCAAATGTTTGAAAAGTTTATTAGATAGGAAAAATCAGACACCCAACTGACTTTTCAAACAATTGAATACCCCCCATGGTGTTCTAATCATTCACCAGATTGATCTAGAGATCACTATGGTGGCCACTCCTACAATGAAGTGCTCTTTAGCATGACCAGATAATAATTGCATATACGATTCAATGCTTTCACCGCCTGAGAACAGGGCCGTCTTAACAGCAGTGTAGGCCCCTGGGCACAGCAATGCACTGGGCCCCCTACCCATCCTCCAGTGGTAGGGATGGGGGGTGCTATCAGCGGCAGCTTTGATTTCCCGCAGGCAGTAGGGGGTGTTCTATCTTCCGCTCAGCATGTAGGACCTGGAGCAGTAATTTCTGCTAATTAGTCCTTTACTGCACAGATGGGGGTAAACTGTAGAAGGGGGCATTGGGCTGAATGAAGAAGCCCTGGTACAGGACTTCCGGGGTGGTATGGGGTGTTTAATATGTAGGGGAGGGGTGGATAGTGGAGTGGGATTAATATTCATCATTTTCCGGTTGGGGGGGGAGGGGGCAGCTTACTTGACTGCAGATATCTCAAGTTCCTGAAAATATATTTCTTAGCTTTGATTGGGATGCAAAACTAGAGAGTCCCACCTTTTAGGAGGTGCTGGGGATTTGGGGATCAGAGTTCAGGGGCCAGAACAATTCACCAACGTAAATATAAAACTGCATACCAAGCATGTGGAGCTGGAGCAGGGACCAGCTACTTGAAGGCTGATATCTCTGGTTCTGGGCATAGTAGAGACAAGCTGCCAGTGTCCACCGAAAGAGGAGAGTCTCAGCTTTTGGATTATACCACCAGAAAAACTCTAAGTCAGACAAAACCCAAGATATCTGGCTGGGAAGAGCAAGTAACAGGCTAGGATGGGGAGCACTGCTTTCAAGTCGGATATCTCCGGTTCCCCAGGACCGATTTTCAAAAATTTGGTACCCCTGGAAAGAGTAGACCCTCAGCTATCAGACTAGGACCCATGTACTCCTGGGGCCCTTGGGCAAGAGCCCATTGAGCCCATACGAAAAGACGGCCCTGCCTGAGAAGAGCTGAAGTACAGAACATCCCATCTAATATCTTCTAGATCACGATCAGCTGTCGAACAGGATTAGTGGCTGTTAAGGGGGAGATGTGCTAAGCAGTGATAATAGCAGAGAAATGAGCCAGTTGAGAAGTTGCCCATAGCAACCAATCAGCACTGAAGTAACATTTAGAATTTGCATACTATAAAACTATACAGAGCAGCTGATTGGTTTCCATGGGCAACTTCGCCACTCTTAACTGCTTAGTACATTTCCCCCTGTGTGCAAATCACAGCACTATGCAACTGCGTAACAATAGTTGCTTTATTGTACACATTACAACCTGTGGAAGAATACACCTCAATAACCAAACACCACACATCCATGTACCAATGTCATTCTCTAAATGAGTTTCTCAAACTTGGCAATTACAGCTCAGAGTTTAAGGATATCCATGCTTGTTCACAGGTGAATAAATTAGTACCTCAGTCAATTTGATTTAACTATCTGGACTCAAGCATGAATATCCTTGAAACCTGGATTGTAACAGCAGCCTTTTGAGAACTCTCCTCCAAATGATGGTGTGACAAATTTATTTATTCAAGAACATTTAAAAATGTATCTAATTTTCCACTTTTAGTCTGATTTACACCTATACTACATCTATATAACTATTATGATGCCTCAAGTTACATTACAATGGCACACGTTACATGTAAGCTTGCCAGTATGAGTTGCATATTGACCACGATTACTTTGTTTAATAAAACTATACAATATATTAACTCATTTGGGATCATACATATAAACAGTCTAAAAATCAAATATATCCTTAAAACGGCCAATAATGCTGAGAGCCCGAAAACTAATACAAGTGAATGGACCTGTACACACACAAATTCTGACAAACATCTGACAAATTGTCTATGTTAAGACACAATATCACAAATGATGAATAAAATATGTGTGACAATAACATATTGGCATGGCAAACGTGCTTAAAAGTGAACCTGACAAAAGCATACACTATTATGCAAGACAAGTTGGGATATCCAGGTGTGGCTGTGAAGTGAAGCAGCAGCAATATGGGGAATTCTGCCCATTGTAAAGAAGAATGCAGGGCTACAAAACAGTGTTTAAAATAAAAGTACAACAAAGCAATAATGGAAACCCAAATACATCCACAGAACGTCACGAGTATACTATGTAGCAAAATGAGCAAAATGCATGACACAAAATATATTATTTAACGGATGCTGCAAAACCAACTCACCAACATTCCTCATAACTGCTATAAGGAACCAAGAAACAAAATGAAATATTAGATTACAAAAAGTTGGGGGTAAAAAAGAAAAGATATACGTTATGGTAAGAACTTACCGTTGATAACTGTATTTCTCCTAAGTCCACAAGATAACATTGGGATATGATGACGCGACAGCGGATATGCACCAAACGGTCAAAGCTTTCGGCCTCCCAGCATGCAACGGGCCCGTCCATATCCCCGCCTCCTGGCTAAGACAAATCAGTTGTTTTTCCAAAGCTCAAGGCAGGAGCATCATAGAGAGAACTAATCAGGCGAGAAGAACACACATGCACACCCTTCCGTACCAGAAGGAAGAGGTTAGTCCCTGTGGACTTAAGAGAAATACAGTTATCAACAGTAACCATACCATATAACAGTATACCATAACGTATATTTCTCCAACAGGGTCCACAGGATAACATTGGGATGTCCCAAAGCAATTCAGTGGTGGGGACGCTCCTGATTGGACAGGAGAATCCTTCGCCCGAAATCAGCATCCCGAGAGGCAAAGGTATCAACGGCATAATGTCTAATGAATGTGTTAATGGAAGACCATGTGGCTGCCTTACATATCTGTTCTGCTGAAGCACCACGTTGTGCTGCCCATGATGGACCTACCTTACGAGTAGAGTGAGAAGGGACATTAGCCGGAGCAGGGAGAATATGCTTCTGAGATCGCCATACGAAGCCACCTCACCAGTGTCTGCTTATCAGCAGGCCATCATCTCTTGTAAAATCCGTAGAGAACGAAGAGAGAATCTGTCTTTCTGGTGGCACTGGTACGATCTACGTAGATCCTTAAGGCACGGACAACGTCCAACGATGCATCTCCCGCAGAAAAGTCCGGCCCCTGTAAGGCTAGGACTACAATTACTTTGTTAAGGTCGAATTTAGACACTACCGTAGGAAGATACCCAGATTTAGTTCTGAGAACTGCTCTATCTGGATTTAAAAAAAATTAGAAATGAAGGACGACTTAACAATGTCCCTAAATCTGAAACTCTTCTAGCTGAACCAATGGCCAGTAGAAAGAGAACTTTAGCTGTCAACCATTTAAGATCCACTCCTTTAAGTGGTTCAAATGGGGCAACCTGAAAGTCCTTCAGGACTAAACTAAAATCCCAAGGCACAGTAGGAGGAACAAAAGGAGGTTGAATGCGCAGCATTCCCTGGAAAAAAGTGCGCACATCCTGTAGGTCAGCAATTTTCTTTTGGACTCATACAGTCAATGCTGACACTTGCACTCTCAAGGAAGCCACCCTTAAACCTTTATCGATTCCTGCCTGAAGGTATGCTTAGACCCTGGAAACTCTGAAAGACCTGAGGAAGGCTTCCTTGCTCTGGGCATTGTTTGAATTACCTGTTGTGAGAATCCTCTTGACTTCAGGATGGAAGTCTCAAGAGCCAAGCCGTCAAAGACAGTCAAGCTAGGTGTTTGTGATAACAAGGACCTTGAAATAGTAGATCTGGACGTTGAGTGAGTAGGAATGGAGCATCCATCGACATCCTCTGCAGATCTGTGTACCAATGTCTTCTGGGCTAAGCCGGAGCTATTAGTATCACGGCAAACCCTTCCTTGTTTTGCCTTTCTCATCACCCTGGGTAATAGGGCGATTGGTGGAAACATATAGGCCAGATGAAAGTCCCATCTCACTGACAGGGCATCGCTTTGGCATCCTTTGTTCTTGACCCGTATGCGGGAACTTTGTTGTTCTGACGGGACGCCATGAGATCTATCGCCGGCAAGACCTTGGGGTGTAAAGGCCATTCATTTACATGAATAGCGTGTCGACTGAGAAAATCCACTTCCCAGTTTAGGACTCCCGGAACGAACACTGCGGACAAGGCTGGATGATGAAGTTCTGCCCACTTTAACGTGCGACTTACCTCCTTCATTCCTTTCTGGCTGCGAGTTCCTCCCTGATGGTTGAGGTATGCTACAGCCGTCGCATTGTCCAAGTGTATCTGAACTAGTTTTCCCTGAAGGATGTCCTTTGCCTCAATCAGTGCCATGTATATGGCCCGGAGTTCCAATATATTTATTGGCAGGCAACTTTCTTCCTTGCCCCTGAAAACACAACCTTCCTGACACCGCTCCCCAGCCCTGAAGGCTGGCATCCGTTGTCAGAATTTTCCAATCGGATATCCAAAAATGGTCTCCCTTTGTCCAGATGGGATGTCTGTAGCCACCAGGCTAATGACCTCCTTACTTCCAGAGTAAGGCCCATAGTCTGTATTTTTATTGTCTGATGAAAACCATTCCATTTGGTAACGATCAGACGTTGCAGAGACCTCGAACGAAACTGAGCATACTCTACGATGTCGAATGTTGACACCATCAATCCCATCACACACATTGCTGCGTGAATGGATACCTTTTGACTGCGTAGCAGCTCCTGAATCCTTGACTGATATTTTGTTCAGAGGTAAAGTTACTCTCTGAAGGCTCGAATCCAATACAGCCCCCAAGTGAGTCATCCGCTGTGACGGAACCAGAGACAATTTTGCCCAATTTATGAGCAAACCGTGCTTCTGCAGACAAGCTATTGTCTGTTGCAGATGACACAGAAGCAATTCCTGAGACTGTGCCAGGATTAAAAGATCGAAGTATGGAAAAATTATTATCCCCTGCTGACGGAGATAAACTGCCTTTACCATCATAATCTTGGTAAATACTCTGGGGGCTGTGGCCAATCCCAATGGAAGGGCCTGGAGCTGAAAATGCTGTTGGAGGATAGCGAACCTGAGATAGCGCTGATGGGACAGGGCTATAGGAACATGTAGGGAAACATCCTGGATATCCAGGGATACCATAAAATCCCCTAGCTCCATGGCCAAAGTCCATATGAAACCGAGGCACCCAAATGTACTTTTTCAGCATTTTGAAATTGAGTATGGGCCGGAACGACCCATTTGGCTTCTGGACTAGAAACAGGTTAAAGTAAAAACCCTGTCCTCGTTGTGCAGGAGGAACTGGAATGATCACTTCTGATTGAAGCAATTTCTGAACTGCCTCTTGCAAAGCCCTGGCCTACGTTTCCACTGAAGACGGGCAGGTACAAAAAAAACCTTTAAGGAAGGGTGTTTCTTGAAAGCAAATGCATAACCGAGAGATACCGCTTCTTGCGCCCAGGCATCTGTGTTAGACTGCTGCCAGATCTGTGCAAATTGAAGAAGTCGGCCTCCCACCCTGAGATCCCCCAGGTGGAGGTCCGCACCATCAGGCTGATGGCTTATCTTCTGATTTAGAAACCGGTCCTCTGGTAGCCCAATGCTTTTTAGTCTTACCAGACTTCTTGTATTGGGACTGTTTGCCATCACCTTTTCCTTTTGCTTTTCCTCGAGACCGAAAGGGCCGAAAAGCTGGAAATCTAGGCTTGAATTTGAATGTGGAAGGAAACTTCACTTTCTTAAAGTCTGCTTCTGACTCCAAAATACTGGTTAATTCTTTACATAAAAGAATATCTCCAGTAAAAGGTAAAGACTCCAAAACCTTTTTGGATTCTGAATCAGCTTTCCATGTACGTAGCCAAACTGCTCTGTGAGCGGCTACTGCTGAAGCTGATGCCTGTGAGGCAATTGTACCCATATCCAAGGCTGCTTCTTCCAAAAACATTGCAGCCTGTTTGATATGTGCAACATGGGATTTTTGCTCTCTAGATGCCATTGAAAGATCCCCTTCCAATGTATCAGCCCAGACAGCCACTGCTTTTGCCATCCAGGCTGAAGCCATGGCTGGTCTTATGATTGCCCCAGACAGGAAAAAATGTTTTTTTAGAAAACCATCAACTCCCCGATCCATGATATCATTTAATGATGCTGGAGGCAGAGGTAATGTAGATTTTTGCACTAATCGAATGACATGCGTATCTACGGGGAGCTACCTCCTTCTCTAAACAGTCCCCAGCCGTAAGAGGATAATTGGAATTCCATTTGCTTGAAATTCTAAACTTCTTACTGGGCGTAACCCAAGCCTTTTGCACAATTTCCGTTAGCTGTTCTAACCCAGGAAACTCAGTCCTAACTGTTTTGGGACGTTTAAACACAGGTGCCTTAGATTTTAACACTGCTGATTCTTCTAAGGATAGAATGGCTTTCTTCGCATTAATTAACTCAGATATGTCCACTGAGCTGAGACCTTCCTCCTCATCTCAGTATGCAGAACTGGAGTGTAATGAGTCTTCATCCTCTGACGAATCCTTATTTGAAACATGTGTAGACTGTGAAGATGTTGTTTCATGTCTATGTGATTTACTTACCACTGGCCTTTCAGCCTGTTTTTGTTGAGAGGCTGCTGCTTCCCCTGCTGGATGATAAACCCCAGGTGGAATGCTGCATGTAAGCGTTAATATAGTGTAACCTATCCCTGGTACAGAAGTTGGAATGTTCCGCTCAGCTATACTGGATAATGTCTGTGCAAAAGTAGCCCATGGGAGTTCAACTTGTAGCTGTGTCTGCCTTGGATTTTTCAAGAGACTTTGGTGAAAGCTAAAAAATATACACACAAACCATTCTGAACCAGATCCTGAGAGGTTAACCCAGCTTTGCAAGACAAACATAAGTGTTGGTGCTGCTGTGAGTGTATTTTCCTCACCCTTGCCGCTCTTAGACATGATAAATAATCACACACTTGCACAATGTACTACACAATTTGTGACTGTAATCACTTTAAATTTTGTTAAAGTGATATACAATCTGACCCTACCCTGCTTTGAACCAGCATTGAGGATCGGAATAGACAGAAAAAACCGACAGAATTATAGTAAAATCAGCAATCACACTAGTAATCAGTAACAGGTTTAACATTAGTATAATAAGCAATATAAGCACATAATCAACTACAAATAAATTTCAAGTACGTAGGAGAAACATATTACTGCATTACTTTATATAGGATTTAACCATATTCAGTCGCACAGCGAAAGAAAACAACAGTCATAATAATCAGACTCATATGCATTAGGCCCTTATCAAACTATTCGTACTCAAAAGGTAGATAGAGACTTAGCGCTGTATTACCCATGCTCAGTAGAGTGGAATACAGGGGGACTCACCCCGCTTCCAGGACCGATCAATGGTCCTCATTCCGAGTTGTTCGCTCGCTGCTATTTTTAGCAGAATTGCTAATAGACTAAAATATGGCAGTTCTGCGCATGCGTATGCACAGCAGGGTGCACGCGCTAAGCAATTTTACACAAAACTATGCTATTTTACTCACGGGCGAACAAAGCTTTTCAATCGCTCTGCTGATCGTAGTGTGATTGACAGGAAATGGGTGTTTCTGGGCGGAAACTGGCCGTTTTCAGGGAGTGTGCTAAAAAACGCAGGCATGCCAGGTAAAAACGCAGGGGTGGCTGGAGAAACGGAGGAGTGGCTGTCTGAACGCAGGGCGTGTTTGTGACGTCAAAGCAGGAACTAAACGGACTGAGGTGATCGCAATCTAGGAGTAGTTCTGGAGCTACTCAGAAACTGCAGGAAAAGATTTTCGAGCAGTTCTCTAATCTTTCGTTCGCTATTCTGATAAGCTAAGATACACTCCCAGAGGGCGGCGGCCTAGCGTTTGCAATGCTGCTAAAAGCAGCTAGCGAGCGATCAACTCGGAATGAGGGCCAATATGTTATCGACCGCTGAGTGGATCCAGACGCTAATAGTGTACACACTCGCCCCGTGAACCTACAGTGAACACAGACAGCCAAGTGAACACTGACAGACCAGCCACACACGCCTATGCTGCGACTGGGTCCTTTTAGATACATAGTGTCTCAGACGGAGGCGGGAAAACAGTTCAGGGCGGGAGACTCGGAGGAAACTGGTCATGAACCGGGGGGAGGGGCAACCAGGGGAGTGTCTGATTCCCCACTGTTGACATCAAACCTAGGGATCGCAGCCTCACACTACCCCCTGGAGCCTACGATCCGATCCCTAAGGCCAAGCGCTGGTGCACCCTAGGTGGCAGCCACTTCAGCAACTGTTTGGTAGTCTCCTCCCATAACAGTGTGTCTGTGTCCGTGTTCCCCCTCTAAGCGGAACCGATGCCTTACCTTCTCCCCGTGCACCGGCCACAGACTGGTAACGTCTGCTGGACTTGTTAGTACATCCGACACAGATGCCCGCCGAAACAGCACTCCACTCGTGGGTAAGCATTGTCGCGACCCGATGAGGAGTTATTGGAGCGACTCTTTCTAAGGTACGAATAAGACGCTTTTTAGAAAGATCATTCAAGAAAAATAGTAAGACTATAAAAATAAAATAAAAAAGCTTATGGCTGCTAAAAAACAGCAGCCCTCTTGACCATGGTCCGGCTCCTGCCACACCAAACAAAAAACTGATTTGCCTGAGCCAGGGATATATGGATGGGCCTGTTGCATGCTGGGAGGCCGAAAGCTTTGACCGTTTGGTGCAAATCCGCTGTCGCGTCATCATATCCCAATGTTATCCTGTGGATAACCTGTGGACCCTGCCGGAGAGAAAGGTAACAAAATATTTGTATATAAGGGCTAGATTTACAAAGTGGCGGATTTTGGCCCCGAAACTTAAATTTTGGGGTCAAAACTGCAGAGAAAGGACGGATTAGTAAATCTAGTCCCTAATGCAGTGGTTCTCAAACTGTGTGCCGTGGCTCCCTGGGGTGCCTCGGGGACACTTGCAGGGGTGCCCCGAGTTGGTGGTCCAGGCTCAATTCAAATTATTTATGGTCTATATAATAGGCAAAACAAGTGCTGGTAGCTGCCAATCATTACACGTGTGGACAAACAAAAGCAAACGTTGTCCCTCACCACATAATTGAACCTAAGGATGACATATAAACACAATTTACTTAATTTAATATTTCTTTCCAAATTTCTCAGTAAGAAACTTTTGGCCTAGGGGTGCAAAAATGATGATACTCTAGGGCACCGTGATTCAGTAAAGTTTGGGAACCACTGCCTAATATATTTCAACTTGTTCACTTTTTACTCCTTTTCATTAAATAAAGGATATGTTATTTAATAGCAAACATAAATCAGTTTTGTATGTATTTTTAACATTTTAGTGTCCCACAAGTGCTGCAGACCATTAAATATCTGCCCTCACAAGTATATAGTAAAGGATAATAATAATAATAATAATAATAAAAAATAATAATCAAGATTAGTTAGGAGACTGTATTATACCTAAGAATATAAAAAATGCACCACACATTACTGTTACAGTGTACCCAATTCTATTCTGATGTCGGCTACTAAGCTGTAGCTATGGAAAATAAAGTTATTTTATGACCATTGGCTGTGGAAATAATGCCATGCTGTGAGTCTAATAATTATCCTGTAACTCATCAATTGTATAAGGTCTGAGAACAAACCAACACACAACGTCATAAAGGGGCGAGATACTGGCATAATAGTGCTTAGGGAGGCCAATCCCGGGATCGGGATCATCGGGATCCCGGGATTTAGGCCCAAAAAAGTCCAGGATTCAATCCCAGGATAGAAAGCTCCAATACCGGGGATTGAGGGATCAGCGCTGAGCGTACTCAGGATGCTCAGACGCTGCCCTGCTTCCTCCTAGCGGCTCCCCAACGCAGTGTGACGTGCAGCGAGAGGTCACGCTGCCCCATCATACGCTGCTGGGAGTCGCCAGGAGAGAGGAAAAGAAGTGTCCAACCCGCCTGCCCCCGGTGGATGGTGAGTTATTTGTGCGGGGCGAGGGGGCGGCCACACAGGGAAATGCCAATCCCGGGGATACTGGGGATTGACCATTTTTCAATCCCAAAACCCGGGATTGAACAAAGTGGCCAGGGATTGGCCTCCCTAATAGTGCTTATCATGCCCTCTCTCACTACTCTGTGGCAGGCTGTCATCTCGGGAGGAAAGTGCTTCTCTATCTGGACAGGCAGAGTGATTTACAGGTGGGCAGATTAACCATTCAGAAATGTCCAGGTAAATACAGCGCCAGGGACAGTGATGGCCTAACATTTCTAATCAATGCCGTTCCAGTTTACTGATCTATGCTACATCCCACTAAGATACTTCCCTAAATCTATGAACATACATAAAGCCCATAGAAACTGAGCTGTAGTTATGTAAAAGCTGTACATTTTAGCAGTACTATAAATTAGGGATATTTCCAGGAGGAAGTTATTTTATGCCCAGGAGTGTCCTTGGAAATTATGGAATGTTAGCAAGTATGCAACATATATGTTCACATCTAGAATATTTTACATTCATAATAAAGCATAAATAGATCATAGAGAGATACGTGGTGCAACACCACCTGCTGGAAAGATGTGATACTGCAGTCAGATACACATCAGTAATCTACCTCAAATCCTCATCATCATCATCAGATAAAATAAAGGGAGCACAATATAGGCATCAGCAGTTTTTTGAAAGGGAATAAATGAGAACTTACTTTTTCTTTGCATCTTCAAACTTTTGTAACATTTTCCGCAATCCCCCAGATTTAAAACCTTGACAATGGGCGGCTGGTGCTCCTATGGTCACTATATCGTAGTTCTGATCTGTTGGGACAATTTGAAGTTAAAATAAGATTTTACTTACCGATAAATCTATTTCTCGGAGTCCGTAGTGGATGCTGGGGTTCCTGAAAGGACCATGGGGAATAGCGGCTCCGCAGGAGACAGGGCACAAAAAGTAAAGCTTTTCCGATCAGGTGGTGTGCACTGGCTCCTCCCCCTATGACCCTCCTCCAGACTCCAGTTAGGTACTGTGCCCGGACGAGCGTACACAATAAGGGAGGATTTTGAATCCCGGGTAAGACTCATACCAGCCACACCAATCACACCGTACAACTTGTGATCTAAACCCAGTTAACAGTATGATAACAGCGGAGCCTCTGAAAGATGGCTTCCTTTAACAATAACCCGAATTAGTTAACAATAACTATGTACAACTTATGCAGATAATCCGCACTTGGGATGGGCGCCCAGCATCCACTACGGACTCCGAGAAATAGATTTATCGGTAAGTAAAATCTTATTTTCTCTATCGTCCTAGTGGATGCTGGGGTTCCTGAAAGGACCATGGGGATTATACCAAAGCTCCCAAACGGGCGGGAGAGTGCGGATGACTCTGCAGCACCGAATGAGAGAACTCCAGGTCCTCCTTAGCCAGAGTATCAAATTTGTAAAATTTTACAAACGTGTTCTCCCCTGACCACGTAGCTGCTCGGCAAAGTTGTAATGCCGAGACCCCTCGGGCAGCCGCCCAAGATGAGCCCACCTTCCTTGTGGAGTGGGCCTTTACAGATTTAGGCTGTGGCAAGCCTGCCACAGAATGTGCAAGTTGGATTGTGCTACAGATCCAACGAGCAATCGTCTGCTTAGACGCAGGAGCACCCATCTTGTTGGGTGCATACAATATAAACAACGAGTCAGATTTTCTGACTCCAGCTGTCCTTGCAATATATATTTTTAATGCTCTGACAACGTCCAGTAACTTGGAGTCCTCCAAGTCACTTGTAGCCGCAGGCACTACAATAGGCTGGTTCAGATGAAATGCTGACACCACCTTAGGGAGAAAATGCGGACGAGTTCGCAGTTCTGCCCTGTCCGAATGGAAAATCAGATATGGGCTTTTGTAAGATAAAGCTGCCAATTCTGACACTCTCCTGGCAGAAGCCAGGGCTAGAAGCATGGTCACTTTCCATGTGAGATATTTCAAATCCACCTTTTTTAGTGGTTCAAACCAATGAGATTTTAGGAAGTCCAAAACCACATTTAGATCCCACGGTGCCACTGGAGGCACCACAGGAGGCTGTATATGCAGCACTCCCTTAACAAAGGTCTGGACTTCAGGGACTGAAGCCAATTCTTTTTGAAAGAAAATCGACAGGGCCGAAATTTGAACCTTAATAGATCCCAATTTGAGACCCATTGACAATCCTGATTGCAGGAAATGTAGGAATCGACCCAGTTGAAATTCCTCCGTCGGAGCACTCCGATCTTCGCACCACGCAACATATTTTCGCCAAATTCGGTGATAATGTTGCACGGTTACTTCCTTCCTTGCTTTAATCAAAGTAGGAATGACTTCTTCCGGCATGCCTCTTTCCTTTAGGATCCGGCGTTCAACCGCCATGCCGTCAAACGCAGCCGCGGTAAGTCTTGAAACAGACAGGGACCCTGCTGAAGCAAGTCCCTCCTTAGAGGTAGAGGCCACGGATCTTCCGTGATCATCTCTTGAAGTTCCGGGTACCAAGTCCTCCTTGGCCAATCCGGAACCACTAGTATCGTTCTTACGCCTCTTTGCCGTATAATTCTCAATACTTTTGGTATGAGAGGCAGAGGAGGAAACACATACACCGACTGGTACACCCAAGGCGTTACCAGCGCGTCCACAGCTATTGCCTGCGGATCTCTTGACCTGGCGCAATACCTGTCCAGTTTTTTGTTGAGGCGAGACGCCATCATGTCCACCATTGGTCTTTCCCAACGGGTTACCAGCATGTGGAAGACTTCTGGATGAAGTCCCCACTCTCCCGGGTGAAGATCGTGTCTGCTGAGGAAGTCTGCTTCCCAGTTGTCCACTCCCGGGATGAACACTGCTGACAGTGCTATCACATGATTCTCTGCCCAGCGAAGAATCCTTGCAGCTTCTGCCATTGCCCTCCTGCTTCTTGTGCCGCCCTGTCTGTTCACATGGGCGACTGCCGTGATGTTGTCCGACTGGATCAATACCGGTTTTCCCTGAAGCAGAGGTTCTGCCTGGTTTAGAGCATTGTATATTGCTCTTAGTTCCAGAATGTTTATGTGAAGAGACGTTTCCAGGCTCGTCCATACTCCCTGGAAGTTTCTTCCTTGTGTGACTGCTCCCCAGCCTCTCAGGCTGGCGTCCGTGGTCACCAGGATCCAATCCTGTATGCCGAATCTGCGGCCCTCCAATAGATGAGCACTCTGCAACCACCACAGAAGAGACACCCTTGTCCTTGGAGACAGGGTTATCCGTAGGTGCATCTGAAGATGCGACCCTGACCATTTGTCCAACAGATCCCTTTGGAAAATTCTTGCGTGGAATCTGCCGAATGGAATCGCTTCGTAAGAAGCCACCATTTTTCCCAGGACTCTTGTGCATTGATGTACAGACACCTTTCCTGGTTTTAGGAGGTTTCTGACAAGCTCGGATAACTCCTTGGCTTTTTCCTCCGGGAGAAAAACCTTTTTCTGAACCGTGTCCAGAATCATCCCTAGGAACAGCAGACGAGTTGTCGGCATTAACTGGGATTTTGGAATATTCAGAATCCACCCGTGCTGTTTTAGCACTTCTTGAGACAGTGCTAATCCCATCTCTAGCTGTTCTCTGGACCTCGCCCTTATTAGGAGATCGTCCAAGTATGGGATAATTAATACGCCTTTTCTTCGAAGAAGAATCATCATCTCGGCCATTACCTTTGTAAAGATCCGAGGTGCCGTGGACAATCCGAACGGCAGCGTCTGAAACTGATAGTGACAGTTTTGTACAACGAACCTGAGGTACCCCTGGTGTGAGGGGTAAATTGGAACGTGGAGATACGCATCCTTGATGTCCAAGGATACCATAAAGTTCCCCTCTTCCAGGTTCGCTATCACTGCTCTGAGTGACTCCATTTTGAACTTGAACTTCTTTATGTACAGGTTCAAGGACTTCAGATTTAGAATAGGCCTTACCGAGCCATCCGGCTTCGGTACCACAAAAAGAGTGGAATAATACCCCTTCCCTTGTTGCAGAAGAGGTACCTTGACTATCACCTGCTGAGAGTACAGCTTGTGAATGGCTTCCAACACCGTCTCCCTTTCGGAGGGGGACGTTGGTAAAGCAGACCTCAGGAAACGGCGAGGTGGATCTGTCTCTAATTCCAACCTGTATCCCTGAGATATTATCTGCAGGATCCAGGGATCTACTTGCGAGTGAGCCCACTGCGCGCTGTAATTTTTGAGACGACCGCCCACCGTCCCCGAGTCCGCTTGAGAAGCCCCAGCGTCATGCTGAGGCTTTTGTAGAAGCCGGGGAGGGCTTCTGATCCTGGGAAGGAGCTGCGTGTTGCTGTCTCTTCCCTCGACCTTTGCCTCGTGGCAAATATGAATAGCCCTTTGCTCTCTTATTTTTAAAGGAACGAAAGGGCTGCGGTTGAAAAGTCGGTGCCTTTTTCTGTTGGGGAGTGACTTGAGGTAGAAAGGTGGATTTCCCGGCTGTAGCCGTGGCCACCAAATCTGATAGACCGACTCCAAATAACTCCTCCCCCTTATACGGCAAAACTTCCATATGCCGTTTTGTCTTCAGCATCTGCAAGGGGGCCGGCGGCGCGGCTCCGGTGACCATCCAGGCTGTACCTGTGATCGTCCCTCTGGAGCTTGATGTCCAGTAGCCAAGAAGCCAATCCATCCTGCACGCAGGTGAGTTGACTCCTTCTCCCCTCAGTCCCTCGCTGCAGTGATCCTGTTGCCAGCAGGAATCACTGTAACATAAAAAACCTAGCTAAACTTTCTCTAAGCAGCTCTTTAGGAGAGCCACCTAGATTGCACCCTTCTCGGCCGGGCACAAAAATCTAACTGGAGTCTGGAGGAGGGTCATAGGGGGAGGAGCCAGTGCACACCACCTGATCGGAAAAGCTTTACTTTTTGTGCCCTGTCTCCTGCGGAGCCGCTATTCCCCATGGTCCTTTCAGGAACCCCAGCATCCACTAGGACGATAGAGAAAAATCCCATATTCATACTGCAAGTATTACCATAAAGTACTAGCAGCCAAACTCTGGCACATGGATGAAAGGGACATTAACTGTATAATTCTAATACAATGATTGTGTTGCTCAGACCAAAAGGGGAGGGTCCCCCCTCCGGATAGGATACTAAAAGTGTGGAACTGGTGGGGCTGATGACTATGTAAAATAGCAATAAGGCAATTGTATATGGTATTACTCTGAAAATGCCTATTTGGTTAACAATTTCCAACTAAATAACCTCTCCAATGCACCAAATAATACACAAGATGTTATCATACAACTATATAAAACCATTTATGTAGGTGTCCTGATTTTTCAAGGATAAACTAGTGCAAGTCAGAAACTTTGGACGTCAGTCCTACAATAAAATGGAGTGACTCCTCCAAACTGCTGACACATAAATCACAAAATATCAATATAGTAGAATTTTAATGTAAAATTTGTTACATTGGAGAGGTTATTATTTTAATTTGAATGTGTTAACCCAATAGGCATCTTCTGAATACTCCCATATACAATTGCCTAATTGCTATTTTAGAATGTCACTCAGCCCCACCAAGTTCACACTTTTGCTGAACTCTGGCCCATGTCTAAGTACCCTGGAAATGAAAGGACAGTATAACTCAGAAGGAGCCTGTGAACACACGGTGCTACAAGATTTTTCACAGCTCATAAATACATTAACGACTCAGGGACGTACAGTCAGTTCCTCCCCTGTCATTAATGATTAAAATCATACAAAGAAAATACTTATGAGTCATAAGTATCTTCTTTGTATTAATCTAATCATTATTACTGTTTAAATGGGGTTGGGAAGCACCGATCGTGGTGTCTCCCGTTGTCAATGGAAAAGGTGTGGAAGCGTGGGGCGTGCGGGGGCTTGGCCAAGCCATGGGCAGTAAAAGCCCATTGAATATACATAGGAAATACATTAGAAGTGCCGCTTTCACACAGGGATGTGCTTTCAACCCATGAAAGCACGCCTCTGTCAGTGAGGCCACAGTGATTGGCCAGCGGATCCGTCACTGGATCCGCTGTCACCACTGTGTGGGCGCGCCGGAGATGCGGGCGTCGGTGGGGGCAGGATGCGACGGAGGTGCGGGCGGCGGGATACGGTGGAGGTGAGAGTGTTAGCGGCAGGCAGGGATCCAAGATCCCTGCCTGCCATTCTGCAGACTTTGGCAGCGGAGCGGTACCAGTTTAAAAAATTGCGCCTTAGCGACATTTTTGAAATTCAAGATGGCTGCCGCGAGCCAATTACGGCTCGCTGCGTCATCGGCCCGCCCCCTCCGGCTGACTTATATAAGTCAGTGCGAGGCAGCGGCGTCAGTCCGATGGCGGAGGAGAAGCAGTAAAGAGCCCCTGAAGAAAGAAGATGCCGTGGAAGTCCTGGATGGGCGGTGGCTATGCAAAAGAGCTTAACAGCCGCCGCCCATCAGGTGAAGACGCCGGAAGCCCTGGGGAGGTGGCGGCTATGCAAAAAAGAGCTTAAAGGCCGCCGCCCCCCCAGGTGAAGACACCGGAAGCCCTGGGAAGGCGGCGGCCATGCAAAAGCGCTAAGAGGCTGCCGCCTCCCAGGTGAAGACGCCGGCGGAAGATGCCGGAAGCCCTGGGGAGGCGGCAGCCCCCCCCAAGTGAAGACGCCGGAAGCCCTGGGAAGGTGGCGGCCATGCAAAAGAGCTTAAAGGCAGCCGCCCCCAGGTGAGGTGTTTTATCTTAATATTTTCTTTACAGGTGGACTACAGGTGCCAGCGAGCCCTTTATGTCCGGGCATGCTGGCACTTGTGGTTCTCCAAATTCCAGCATGCTGGGGCAGGCTTGCTGGGATCTGTAGGCCACCTGTAAAGAACAATATTAACATACAATGAACCCCGCACCCACCGCCACCAGGGGTGTGGGGCATAGCACTGGGCTATCAGCCCAGTGCTGGTTGTTGCTCGGGAGGGGGGACCCCATTTTTATTTTTTGGGCTCCCCACTTTCCGAGGACTTCCAACACTGGGCTGACTAGCTTGGGGAGCTGATTAATGTCTCCCCTGCTATGGCATTACCCCTCCCTGGCTGGTTCTGCCTGTTGCTGGTTTTAGTGATGTGTGGGGCACTACACTTTTTTCCCCCCTCTATGGGGGGGTGGGTTAGCTGCCAGTGCCTCCCCATCCACTGAGCTCACCGCACGTCACTGATTAACGTTCTGTACACATGGTACTTGCTGTCATTTATACCTTGCCCATAGTCATAATATTTCAGCAGAAAAGTAATGACTCAACTGTGTAACTTCGCAGTTATAAGAACAGAGGATGCAAACATAGCTATTTCTATACTATAGCGTTTATATAATAGGGAAATGATTAGTAAATGTGATCTTCCTAAAACACAAAAAACAAACATGATACCTGATGTAGATTCATCTTGAACCCTCATTCTTTGAATGTGTAAATTGGTAGGAACAAATTCTAATTTTTTATCGCTTTTTAGGCTGCTTGCTTTAAAAGAAACACCTAGAAAAAAAAACCCACACAAGCCATTTAATAACACAATATTGAGAAAAATGCTACAAAACTACTGAACCTTAAGTGCATAACTGAAATTAGCCCTGAAGAGTTAATTGCAGATAATAATACCTTTATATTATTGCTACCTGGATTATTTTATATCCTGTTCTTTTATGTACCCTTGTCTGTATTATGCAGCTTTATAAAGCGCTACCTGGATGTCAGCACATCATATGCAAATGTGTGTTCATGTATGTAGTGAAGGAGAGCAAGCCTGCAGCTGGTACAGTACATGATCATTAAGGGGTTCTATGTACTAAGCCTTGGAGAGAGAGAACATGGATGGAGATAAAGTACCAGCCAATCAATTCCTTACTGCCATGTTACAGGCTAGGCTTACAAAATGACAGTTAGGAGCTGATTGGTTGGTGCTTTAGCCCCATCCACTTTATCACTCTCCAAGGCTTAGTACATAGAACCCCTTAATGATCAGATCTGTGGACTATACGGCACAAACTTTTAAAGAACAGGTTGTCCGAAATTTAGTTATGGATGTTCTCCTAGCAATCAGATCTCCTGGGGAAAAACATTTACTGTTGGCTTATTAATCTTTCATGGAGAGATAATGTTATTTCAAAGAAAGAATCTCTATGAACAGATCTGAAAGCCCTTCTGTGATGTTTGATATGTTTACTGAAGGATCTAGAAATACTACAGTATACAGAAGAATGAAAACATTGTTATCACATTATACAGTGCTATGTTACTCCCCTGTGTCCTCGGCCTAAATGCTCCTTTGCATTTTTCCCTATTCTTTCCCCTTCTATTGTCTGGTTAGTCTGTCTGCTATTCCTTATGGACACCCTTGTTGAACAGAAGCATCAAATATGTTTATTACAAAATCCATAAAACATTAAAAATGCTGCATACATGCTATAAAGAAACGCCTGCCCTGAGAATAAACATATGTGTGCATACTGTATACTGGTAGTAAGCAATAACGTATTGGCACCAAGTTTCCTCATCCCACCTTTATACTGATGGAGATTGGTCAGATTGTCCTGGTATGTTAATATGATCGTCTGATACTGAGTTACTATCTGTCTGCGAAGATTCTCCCAGCATGGAGACAGCTCCCCCAGCTCTTCCAGCTCGCACACCCTGTGTAAGACATGACAGGCAGAGATGGAACGGAATAGGCAGAAACACACCCGCTGACCACACAGGAAATTAACTAGCTTTTATCAGTGTAATGTCAGGGTTCAGTTCCGTTGGCTATAGTGCTGTAATAAACAATATTTCACTATCAGATTGAGAAGATAACTAAATTCATGTACCTATGTATACAGTATGTGTGTATATTTTATGCGTGTGTGTATACTGTACGGATGTGTCCTCATACATCATTGCTGCAGTTATGTAATAGAGACCCTCTCAGCGCTCAGGTCCTGTGAAACTCTGCTAGTGCCAGATGACTCTCTTTGCCTAAAATGTATCTTAGTCCCAAGTTCGCAACGCGATGCAGATAGGTGGATGTGCTGATCAATTTGATATGTGACACTTGTCTATCTGTGTGCGAGTCTCTGAATCTGTATACGATGCCAAACTGTGGTCAATCGCATGAACACGCTGAAACGTGCAATACCTGCAAATCAATCAAAGTGGGGCTGAGAAAGGTGTACCATGTTGTGTTCAGGTTAATGACAGCACCAATCTGCATGTGGAGTGAGTGAGGATTGTGTACATTACTGATCAGATGGCAGGACGCATGTTCACAATATGTGGGCACACCAATTTGCATGGTGGCAGTGTTTGGAGGTGTCCTCTGTGCTGCTGAATCAAGTGAGGGTCAGATGAGCACTGGTGTACTGTGGGATGGTAAAGGCAAAGACTTTGATATGGTATGTGCCGGGACTTATTTGATACATATATCATGCATCATCAGGGCCGTCTTTTCATATGGGCTCAATGGGAAGTTGCCCAAGGGCCCCAGTAGTATAAGGCCCCTAGGCTGATAGCTGAGGATCCCCTTTTTCCAGGGGTACGAGATTTTGGAAAATCGGCCCTGGGGAACCGGAGATATTAACTTCAAAAGCAGTGGATACCATCTGAGCCTGTTAATTGTTCTTCCAAGCCAGATACTGTATCTCTGTTTCTGTCTGACTAAAGGCCAGTACTCACTGGCCGATGTCAGAGAGATGTGTGCTGAGCGAACCGCTCAGCACACATCTCTCCCGGCGCTCAGCACAGCGCGATCTGTGCTGAGCGTGCGGGGGGAGACGAGGGGGCCGCTCACTTCACCCAGCGGGTGAAGTGAGCGACCCGCTAGATTGGCCTGCATGCAGGCCAATCTAGCAGCAGCGATAGCGATGCGCGGGGCTGCGCATCGCTATCGCTGAGGGGGCTACACACGGAGCGACCGTGCATAAAATCTAAGCAATCTAGTCAGATTGCTTAGATTTTAAGCAGCGATCGCTCCGTGAGTACCCCCCTTTAGACTGACTTAGTTTTTCTGAGGGTATACACCAGTAGCTGGGACTCTCTCCTTTCAGTGGACACTGGCAGCTTGTCTCTACTATGCCCAGAACCAGAGATATCAGCCTTCCAGCAGCTGGTCCCTGCTCCAGCTCCACATGCCTGGTATGCAGTTTTATATTTTAGTCGGTGGATTGCTCTGGCTCCTGAACTCTGATCCCCAAGTCCCCCTGAAAGGTGGGACTCTCTAATTTTTTATCTCAAGGAATCTATTTCTGCCCTCCCACAAGAAAATGATGAATATTAAGCCCACTCCACTATCCACCCCTTCCCTGCGTACTAAAACCCCACTACGTGGAAGTCATGTACCGGGGCCCCTTCATTCAGCCCAAAGCTCTCTTCTACAGTTTAGTGTTCACCCTCCCGCCCCCTCTCCCAACATCTGTGCAGTAAAGGAGTAATTAGCAGAAATTACTGCTCCAGGTTCTGCATGATGAGCAGAATATAGAGCACCCCCTACTGCCGGCAGGACATCAAAGCTGCCACAGACAGCAACCCCTACCACTAGAGGATGCGTAGGGGCCCCAGGGCATTGCTTTACCCAGGGGCCTACACTGCTGATAAGACGGCCCTGTGCATCATTACTGTGCACATAATACAGAAAGCATTTATTACTTTGGTAATGTGTAATATTGGATTACAGAAATGACTGCCGATGCATGGTAAACAGGATATGATTAACCACAGTCAGTTACTGAAAATGTGCTAATACGGTATTTTCTATTGCCATAAATATTCTTGAATTTCTCAACCCTCTTCCCTCGGACTGCATGCAGTACACAGCTTCATTTGTGAGCAGTGAGGAAAGTATTGGCTTACAGCAGATTCACCTGCACAGAGACATGAAAACCTGTATCTGCATATATGCTCAGCAGCAAGTTCACAACCTGCTGCCCAGCTAGGAAACCTTGCAGGTTTATTTATACTCCTTATCAGGCAAAACCTTCATTTTAAACAACCACTAAAACATCAAGACTAAAGTTTTTACTCCCAAACCATTAAGGTAACCATAGGGGATGTGTCTGGCATCCCAGCAGTTGGGATGCTGGCGGTCATGTATCCCAACACCACTCAGGAGACGGTCAGCAGGACTCCAACATCCCAAAGGTGAGTATCAGGTTGGGAGTAAGGACTAGGCACTGGGGAGGTTAGCCACAGCTGACACCCTCAGAGGGTTAGGCGTAGCAGACAACCTGGAGGGTTAGGGATAGGGGAGGGGTAAAATACTTACCCTCATCCAATGACAGGATTTTCACTGTCTGTATGCTGCGATCGGTCATGTGACGGCCAGCATCCCAACCACCGGCATTTCTTACCCAACCCATAGATTGCTCATTAGTCCTATATTCCACTACAGCCATACCATAAAGTAAAATATTATCTCTCCCCCATTACAGACAGCTGCCACTCTTCCCAAATCTTTAGGGCAGAACCTGATGGGTGTTGCTGTGACAACTGCTCTACTATTGTACACAAATCTCATATGCTGTATATGCTGCATTTCTGAAGCCTAGCTGTGAGGTACATCTGCTTGTGTAGTTAATTAGCTTCCTCTTAACCTAATAATCTGCTGCTGAGGAGTAATATAGACCCTGATTCCGAGATGTGCTAATGCGGCAGGAGGCATCTCATGCAAATACACACCTCCTGTCCGATTCGCTGCTGTGTCCGAATACGCAGCATCGGATCATGAACATCGGTCTTCGGAGTAACCCTCAAACTGTGTACACACTGGAGCGACGTTGGGCCTTTTGCAGTTTCATAATGGGTACGGGAGATTGTACGCTCCCGCGGTCGCTAGATTTGATTTGCTGCAGGTCAAACATAGCGACATCGCTAGTGACCTTCTTTGTACAAATGAAGGACGGAACACGGTCATTCCGCCCTTCACTAAAGTCGTCCCAGTGTGTGCACAGCAACGGCTCAAGGGCATTTGTTACAATGCTGTTCCAACTCTGAATCAGCCCCATAGCCTTTATCTCACCTTGCTGCATCCTCTTCAAGTAGGAGCTTTACAAACTGTCTGGGAATGTGCAATGAGAGGACGCTCTCAGCCATTTGTTCCAGTATCCGCAGGTGGTTGCCGTCTGTTGTAGGATAGCGGTACATGCGACAGATCACACCACCAAATACTGCAATGTAAAAGAACAATAAAGTTAACAAGTACAGCTCACCTCTCATTACTTTCTGCTATAGTATGGCCATCGTTACATGGAACTATCAGCAATGAGTCACAGTTTTAGCAATGCAAAGTAAGTCTGGAAAATGACTTGGTTCTCATTTTTAGAGTTTTGGCAATTATTCCCAATGCTACAAACTCCAAAATCAGAGTACATCATCTTCTCTAAGTTACCCGCTCTAGTCTTCTTTACCGCTGACATGATGCTCTCCTGACTTTCACCTCTTCTCCGATTACCATCTCTCCCTCATGCCTCAAAGCCTTTTTCCACGCTGCTATCCACTTATAAACTTCCTACCCAGCTTGACCATATTCTCCCTAAGGGGTGAATTCATTGCCACCCCGTCTCTCATGCTTTGCCAGGTCGGCCAAATGCTTGATTTGTACAACAGTGCTCGCTACCCTATGGTGTAGGAAACACTTTTGTGCGAGATCCCGCTGCCGTGCAAAGTTGGCCGGGTGAAGTATTCGCTGCCAAGTGAATTCCCCCCTAAGCCCACACATTTTAAGTGCCCTTGTAGCCTATACTATTCACATGCATAGTTCCTGCTAAACTATTTGCCCATGCTTTAAGAAATTACTAGGCAAGGATCACACTGGAGGGAAAATGTACAAATTTTTCAAAACACGATGGATAATTTGCAACTATATTCCAAGAGTATGTATCAAGCTTTATCAAGATAGATTTGTCGGTACACTTTAGAAAAGATATAAAATAATTGGATTATACTGATATTTCAAACTAATTGGTTTTCTTGAAATAGCATCACAACATCTTCAATCTTCTAATCAGTCATTCAGCCTATTTAAATGGAGAAAAGTAGTCACTCTGTTTGGCATCACCGTGTGCACTACACTGCACATGGAGCAGAGAAACAAAGGAGAGAGCTGCCTGATGAGATCAGAAAGAAAATTATAGACACGCTTGTTAAAGGTAAAGGCTATACGGCAATCTTCAAGCAGCCTGAAGTTTCTGTGACTACAGTTGGATTATTATTAAGTTTCCAACCTCCCTGGACATGGCCACAAGACAAAACGTGACCCCAAATTAAAGCGAAGCACAGTGAGAATGGCTGAACTCCCAGGTCAAGATGCATCAGAACTTGATTGCGCCATCCAACACTTTTTGAGCAGACAGAGGGCTTCATGAAAGAAGAGTCCCAGAAGGACTCCCCTTTTGAAACAAAAACAACAACATAAAAAAGCCAGACTGGAATTAGCTAAAATGCATATTGACAAGCCACAATGCTACTGGGGGAATGTGCTTTGGACAAATAAGTCAAAACTGGAACGTTTTGGCAAATCACGAGGTTTATGTTAATAGACAAAACAATGGAGGTTTTAAAGAAAAGAACACTACCTACTGTGAAACATAGAGGAGGCTAAGTTATGCTTTACGGCTGCTTTTCTGCCTTTGAGACAGAGGGCCTAATTCAGAACTGCTCGCACGCAGGCTATTTTTTGCACTGCTGCAACCAGGTAATCGCCACCTACAGGGGAGGGGGTAAACGCTTTGCAGGCGTGCGATCGGATGTGCAGTGAGCTGCACAAGTTTCTGCACAGCCCAGGACTTACTCAGCCGCTGCGACGATTCGGGATGTTGCTGACGTCAGGGACCCTCCATGGAAACGGCCGAGCACGCCTGCGTTTTTCCCCGACACTTCCAGAAAATTGTGAGTTGCCACCCACGAACGCCTTCTGCCTGTCAATCTTCTTGCGATCACTTTCTTCATAAGATCCGTCGCTGCCCGGCGACGGCAGCCGACACACCTGCGCATTGCAGGTCACTCGCATGCGCAGTTCAGACCCGATCGCACGGCTGCAAAAAAATGCAGCGTGCGATCGGGTCTGAATGACCCCCAGTGTGCCTTGAATCTGTGTAGGGCACCATTAAATATCAAGGGATTTTGGAGTGAAACATACTGCTCAGTGGGCCTAATTCAGACCTGATCCCAGCAGCAAAATCTTTCCATAATGGGCAAAACCATGTGTACTGCAGGTGGGGCAAATATAACATGTGCAGCGAGAGTTAGAGTTGGGTGGGTTATTTTGTTTCTGTGCAGGGTAAATACTGGCTGCTTTATTTTTACACTGCAATTTAGATTTCAGTTTGAACACAACCCAACCAAATCTAACTCTCTCTGCACATGTTATATCTGCCCCCCCCCCCCTGCAGTGCACATGGTTTTGCCAATTAGAGAAAAATGTTGCCGCTGCGATCAGATCTGAATTAGGCCCTGTGTCAGAAAGCTTTGTCTCATTTGCAGGTGATGAGTCTTCCAACAGGAAACACATCTAAAAGCACCCAAGAATGGATAAGAACAAAACAGTGGACTATTCTGAAGTGGCCCTGAAACATGTAGACTGGAGAAGGCACCCATCACACCTGAGAAAGCTGGAGCAGTTGGGCCAAACTACCTGTTGACAGATACAGAAGTCGCTTCATTGCAATTGATGGCCTCTAAAGATTTTGCAACAAAATATTAGATTAATGTTCCCATAACTTTGTGTCCATGCCATTCTCAATGGTTTTGTTGTTTAAATATGTTGTTGAACTAAAAATCAAATGTTAAGTCTGATTTCCTCTAAATATGTAATAAACAATGATGAATGCCAATTCCTTTTGTACTGTAAGTTTCAAGCTATTTCAGAGAAGAGTTATTTCATGGAAAGGTACCACACATTTGTCCACGTCTGTAAGAACCCCTGCAAAAGTGGCAAACTATCTTTAAAACTAACTTTAAAACAAGGGGACTTTTTTGCTGAGACACCAAGAGGTCAATTCAATTAGCTGCGAAGAGTGCAAAGTGCCGTTGCAATGGCGTTTAAACACCGGCATCCGATCTCGCATCCTTTGCGGGCTTGAATCAGCCACAATTTGCACAAAATTGGTAGCACCTCTATTAGGTGGCGAGCAGTTTTGTGCAAATTTTGTGCTGCCCCTGTCTTGATGATTTGCAGCTGCTATGATATCGCAGCGAATTGGATTGAACCCCAAGTATGAGATAACATGAGTTTTAATGAACTTCTCCTATCCAGGCTTCATTGATGGAAATTTATTTTATTATGATTTTGGCCTGTTTCTATACACATCGCTAATTTTACAGTATATTCATGCTGACAATGCCATTGCCTGGGAGATGTAACATACTGTAACTAAATGAAGCATGGAAAAGCCAAAAGAGTGAGGCACTGCAGATTTTTTGTTACATTTGTTGTATTAAAAACTACTTGCACTGAATAGGAGAGATGTATAAAATATTTCCACTAAGATGTGCAAACTATATCCAAAACAGTAATAAGTATACAGTAGAAAAAGCTAAAACAAGAACAGGAAGAAAGAAAAAGGAAAAAAAAAAAGAAGAAGGTCAGCTGACATTTTCTGTCACTGGCCGTGGACGACTACGAAGTCTCATCATCCACATATACCTTAAAACTGCTGAGGATGAGTCCCACTCATTCTTCCTTAGCAACAAATGCCTCCCAATTGCAATCACTGGTGGGGAGTTCCATAGGTCGGGGAGCTGGTCATTTTAAAGTAAAAAAAAAAAAAGTATTGCCAGGAGGTGGGAGGACTGGGGTGGTTGGGGTGTACTTTAAGTCCCTCTACCTCCCCAACCCAGCACCTAAAGTGGTAGATGCAGCCTTGTTTGAAGGTGATCAGAGTGATCGCCAGGCAAAACTACCTGAACTACAGAAAAACAAAGGGATCAGGGATGGGGTATGTCGCCAGCAAACTAGCATCCATAAAGTCAAAGGCACCCATTTTAGAAAGAGATGGGTTCCCTCTTTTAGTTGATGGGTCCCCTGAGTACTTACTGTCTCGTAATCACACCGGCAACCTTATGGGCATCCATATTAGAAAGAGGGGAGTCTGTTCTTTCACATTATGTGTCCCACAAATAGTTATTGTCTTGTGATTACCATGCACTACGGAAAATAGATGTTTTTTTATATATGGTTGGGAATCCCACCCATAATGACACCTGTAAACGTGGGGTCGCTCACATATGAAAGAGAGGAGTCCCCTCTTACATATGTAAGTAATCCCACATTTACAGGTGTCATTATGTTTGCTATGGTCTGATCACCTGTGATCACCAAACAATATCGCCCAGTGCTACAGAAAAAAATGCATTTCATAGATGGGGGTAAGGCACATTGGCCCCATCTCCCACATACTTGTCTGCGCACACATGGGGCACCCGGTCTTGATAGAGGAGAATCGGCTTTTTCAAACAATGTTAGTAATGTTTAGTAGCTATTGTCTGATCCTGAAATAATTGAGTGTGTGTAAACGTACGTATGTATGTATATATATATATATATATATATATATAGTTCCAAAAAGAGGGACGGCACTCATAGGATTTTGCAACAGAGAAATTGTATTCCAATAAAGAAAGTTCCAAAGTTTACATCAACGTTTCATCAGGATGTACAGAAATCACATACAAGAGAAATGGTGAACATGCATAGACCAGTAACTTACCACCCTTATAAAGACCCGTAAATGACACAAACACTCACACCTGCACGGCAGCACACGCCCGCCCGAGCAGCCGGACGCCTGAGAAAGACGCCATCCGTATGCACGTCTCCACCGCGTCCCGCCGCCGTCATGACAACGTTAGCGGTCACCATGGAAACCCGAGACGCAGCCGCGTCTGCGTGTTCGACGGCCCGCACCACGTCATCATCACAACAGGGGGCATGGCTAAGTCACGTCACGACGCATTCCTGGCAACGGTCGTGGTTACCATAACATTCTCAGATGTAGCCACATCCTTGGAATGTATACAGCCCACGTCACCTGTTGTCAGTGCAATCGGAGTGACCCCTGTGCAGCATCTACATTAAAAACAAAATTAAAAACAACACTGGAACACCAGTGTATAAAAGCAGAGAATCATGTATCCCATCATAAGAGCAGGGCTGTAAAGACATTAATACCCTAATAATATAAACTACAGCATAAAGTATGTATTTATAATTACTCTAAACATTGACTTCAAGGTATACTTTAATTTTACATGAAAGAGAGGAAAGTAGATAACACAACGGTTGTATATATTCTTATGTAAGACTATTCCAACAAATCTTTTCATTCAAGCCCCGTGGGGCAACAGTGTCCAGCCGGACAATCCATCTTGCCTCCATAATAAGCAACTGTTTGTTTCTGTCACCGCCCCGTTTAAATTCAGGGAGATGATCTATGATCATATACTTAAGACTAGCCAGGCTGTGTTTTCTATCAGCAAAATGCTGAGCTACCGGTTGTTCACTTTTACCAGAAATTAATGCTGCACGAATGGCAGAACGATGTTGGTTGGCCCGTTCTTTAAATTGGCGAATGGTTTTCCCCACATAATAGTACCAACAGGGGCATCGAATGATATAGATGACAAAAGTGGTTGTACATGTGACCACATGTCTAATTGGGATATATTTACCACTGTGTGGGTGTCTAAATGAACTGCCAACATCAAGATGATTACAAGTGGCACAATTGATGCATCTATAGCACCCTGCCTTACGTCTGGACAACATTCTTGTAGTTTCGTTTTTAAATTTAGAAATATCGGTCCGCACAACCATGTCGCGGATGTTTCTCCCACGGCGGTAACATGCCATAGGGGACTTATTCCTCAAAGCATTAAGCTCAGTATCCGTGCTAATAATAGGCCATAATGCTTTAGTGGCTTGAGCTGTAATATTGCTACTTGTTGTAAACAAGGAAGGCCACATGATTTTATTAGACTGATGTTTTTTGCGGTTGCTAGGAACAAATAGAGTTTCCCGAGGGAGATTGAGCACCTTATGTTTCTGTTCTAACAATAATTTCTCAGGATATCCCCGACAAATAAATTTTGAAACCATGTCCTCAAGTTGTCGTTCTAACACAGCTCTATCACTATTAATCCTAGCCACACGCAACATTTGCGAATAAGGCAACCCTGCTCTTAATGCTGATGGATGGTGGCTGGAAAATCTAAGCAGGGTGTTGCGGTCAGTTGGTTTCGTATAAACTGACGTCACCAACTGTCCACCCTGATTGGTCAGTTTAACATCCAGAAATTCTATATCTTGATAACTTGTTCTATAAGTAAATTTAATAGGCCCCTGGGTATTGTTGATACTATCGATAAAAGAACAAAAATCTTCCTGTGGGCCTGACCAGAACACAATCAAATCATCAATATAACGTAAAAACAATTTAGTATACTGCATGAATTCTGACTGACTGAAAAACAAATTGTTTTCTTGAATGAACATAAAAATGTTGGCATAGGTCGGTGAGACATTCGATCCCATCGCACACCCGGCAGTTTGAACATAATACTGAGAGTCGAACAAGAAATAATTACGATGTAATACTAGCGAAAGCAATTGTAACACAAACTCTAAGTCAGGACCCCTATAATTCTGGTTCCCCCTCAAAAATTGTGCTGCTGCTGCAAGACCTTCATCATGCGGAATTGAAGTATATAGACTATGCACATCAAGTGTGCACATCAATAAATCAAATGGGCCCTTGGTGAATTCGCCCAACGCAGTGAGAAATGCAGTTGTGTCCTTGAGGTAGGTCTTCTCATGTATAATGCATGGCTGTAGCAGGGTGTCCAGATATTGAGATATATAGGTATATGCAATTGCGGTCGAATTCCCGAAATTGTCGAATTTCGGGTCATTTTCGACCAAAAAAAAAAATCGCCTATGCAATTCAGTGCTTTCCGACCAAAAAACGGACTTTCAAAATTCGACTTTTTGAAATTCGACTTTTTGCAAATTCGACTTTTCTGCAATGATACAAGTGCTGCAATTCGACCAAAGCATATTCAATTCAAGTTTGGAAATTCGACAGCAGTGCTTTTAGACAGCAAATTCGTCATTTTCAATCCGCCACACTTTGGAGGGTGAAAACAAATAAAAAAATTTTAAACATGTTTTTTTTGTGGTTTTTTTGGGGGGGAATAGCAGATCTATTTATATTAGAAGGGATTAGGTACTTTTTTTTTTTTTTTTGGAGGCACAAATATTATTTATATATTTTTTAAAATATATATATATTTTTTTTTTTTTTTAATGCTGGAACGGTGAAATCATAAAAAAAAATGGCGTGAGGTCCCCCCTCCAAAGCATAACCAGCCTCGGGCTCTTTGAGCTGGTCCTGGTTCTAAAAATGCGGGGAAAAAATTGACAGGGGATCCCCCGTATTTTTAAAACCAGCACCGGGCTCTGCGCCTGGTGCTGGTGCCAAAAATACGGGGGACAAAAAGAGTAGGGGTCCCCCGTATTTTTAACACCAGCATCGGGCTCCACTAGCTGGACAGATAATGCCACAGCCGGGGGTCACTTTTATGCCGTGCCCTGCGGCCGTGGCATTAAATATCCAACTAGTCACCCCTGGCCGGGGTACCCTGGGGGAGTGGGGACCCCTTCAATCAAGGGGTCCCCCCCCCCCCCCAGCCACCCAAGGGCCAGGGGTGAAGCCCGAGGCTGTCCCCCCCCATCCAATGGGCTGCGGATGGGGGGGCTGATAGCCTTTTGTGATAATAAAAAGATATTGTTTTTTCCAGTAGTACTACAAGTCCCAGCAAGCCTCCCCCGCAAGCTGGTACTTGGAGAACCACAAGTACCAGCATGCGGGAGAAAAACGGGCCCGCTGGTACCTGTAGTACTACTGGGAAAAAAATACCCAAATAAAAACAGGACACACACACCGTCGACAGTAAAACTTTATTTCATACGTCGACACACACATACTTACCTATGTTCACACGCCGACATCGGTCCTCTTCTCCATGTAGAATCCACGGATACCTGAAAAGAAAAGATCAATATACTCACCTCAGCCATGGTCCAGAGATAAATCCACGTACTTGGCAAAAAAACAAACCGAACACCCGCTCCATGCCGGACTGAAAGGGGTCCCATGCTGACACATGGGACACCTTTCCACGAATGAGACCTGTCAGTAAGGTCACCCCACCGCTACCCGCAAAGTTCCCACCATTGAAAGTAATGGAGCGGCTTTGCGATGTGCTGTCACAGTACAGACAGCGCACAGCCAATCAGGTGAGCGCCACGGAAGTAGCGCTTCCTGATTGGCTGAAGGGACGTCAGTGACAGGAGTCACGTGATGTCCCGGCATTCGGGAGAAAGGGGTCTGATGTGAAAGTATTGGACCCCTTTCTAGTCCGGTATGGAGCGGGTTTTTGCGTGTTTTTTTTTTTAAACAAGTACGTGGATTTTACTCTCTGGACGTGGATTTATCTCTGGACGCTGGAAGGTGAGTATAATTTTTTCACAGGTACCCTCGGATCGTCGGAGACCGTGGCAGTCGGCGTGTCAACATAGGTAAGTATGTGTGTGTCGGTAGTGTGTAATAAAGTTTTACTATCAAGGTGTGTGTGTCCTGTTTTTATTTGGGTATTTTTTCCCCAGTAGTACTACAGGTACCAGCGGACCCGTTTTTCTCCCGCATGCTGGTACTTGTGGTTCTCCAAGTACCAGCTTGCGGGGGAGGCTTGCTGGGACTTGTAGTACTGCTGGAAAAAACAATATCTTTTTATTATCACAAAAGGCTATCAGCCCCCCCATCCGCAGCCCATTGGATGGGGGGGGACAGCCTCGGGCTTCACCCCTGGCCCTTGGGTGGCTGGGGGGGGGGGGGACCCCTTGATTGAAGGGGTCCCCACTCCTCCAGGGTACCCCGGCCAGGGGTGACTAGTTGGATATTTAATGCCACGGCCGCAGGGCACGGCATAAAAGTGACCCCCGGCTGTGGCATTATCTGTCCAGCTAGTGGAGCCCGATGCTGGTGTTAAAAATACAGGGGACCTCTACTCTTTTTGTCCCCCGTATTTTTGGCACCAGCACCAGGCGCAGAGCCCGGTGCTGGTTTTAAAAATACGGGGGATCCCTGGCCAATTTTTCCCCTGCATTTTTAGAACCAGGACCAGCTCGATGAGCCCGAGGCTGGTTATGCTTTGGAGGGGGGACCCCACGCCTTTTTTTTTTCGGGTTTTTCACGTTTTTTTACCGTTTTTTAAAATCGCGGCAAAATCCGCCAAATCGGCCGATTTTCGCCCGCGACTCTGGCGAATCCGTTTTTCATTGAATATGGTGAATTCCGGAAGCCACCTTCCGGGATTCACCTGTCGAATTGAGTCGAATTAAAAAACGGCGAAAATTGCCGCGAATTCGACCGCAATTGCATATACCCCATAGGCTGATACAAGGAGTCTCTAGCTGATACAATAGGGCGTCCGGGTGGAGACGTGGGGTTTTTATGAATCTTGGGAATCGAATACAAAATCGGAGTGATAGGGAAATTTTTAGATAGTGCTTTAAAGACTTTTTCTGATATGATTTTATTCTGTTTTGCGGAAAGAAGAACTTGATCCAATTCTTTCTTGAACACCGTAGTTGGGTCCCTCGGCAACTTTTTGTACACTTGTTGGTCATTGAGTTGTTGTAGCATTTCATTGCGATAGTCATGGGTGTTCATAATGACTATTGCCCCGCCCTTATCCGCGGGGCGAATGACAATGTCCTCACACCGTCCCAAATTTGTGAGTGCCGTCCTCTCCCCAGCCGTGAGATTGTGGCGCACGGTTCTGTTTTCAGAATTATATTTCTGGATAGAATCATCCAGCAGTCTTGTGAAGCATTTAATGGATGAATTTGTCACAGGTGGGTCAAATGAGGATTTATTCTTCTGCCTGCAAAATTTGTCAGCAGGATCTAATACAGTGTTCATGTCCGCAGGTGCAGAGTTGGCAAAATGTTCACAGAGTCTCATCCTTCTGCTGAATTTGTGCAAATCCCAACTCCACTCAAAAGGGGAGTGTTTGTTTGTGGGAACAAATGACAGTCCCTTATTGAGGACTGACTGTTCATCTGCAGACAGCACCCTGTTGGACAAGTTGAAGATTACTTGTTAGTCTTCCATGGGGGTCTTCCTACCCCTCTTTTTTTGACCACCTCTTCTTGTGCGGGCACGTTTGTTCTTTGGTTTGTTATGCGTGAACGTGCCCCTAAAGGGTGAGCTTGAGCACTCCCCACTTCCTCTCCCTCTGAGATTGCAAAATCGCTGTCACTCTGTGAAGTCGTGACATCACGTGGTTGTCTCACAGAACGTTGTGTTCGCTGGCTTCTGTTGAACTGTCTCGGGTATCTGGGGGAATCCCCATTGACCCATCGGTATACACGGTTGTCTTCATAGTCTTGTACCACCTTCAGACGTTTGACCTTTTTAAATTTGATGAGATCCTGTCGATATTTGTCACACTG